>NW_022280219.1:53632-86319 GCF_004355925.1 Anarrhichthys ocellatus | reverse complement strand
TTTACTCTTCTTCATGTCTTTATTATGAACTTTGTCTCCAGTAGAGGACACTAGAGGACACTTTACTCTTCATGTCTTTGTTTATTCTCTCTGTTTCTTAGACTTGTTCCAGTCCTCAGTGTCGATCGTCTTCGTCCGTCTTTCAGTCCAAAGCAAAGTAAGACTTCTTCTTCTTCTGCTCATATGAGTGTGTTTCTGTGTACTTATACTCTGTAAGCAGCACGTTGATGTACTTGTGTGTACTTGTTTGATTGGTCAGGATTGTGATCGATGACGGCACCGGTGAGGCTCACCTGTGGTTCTCAGGTGCTCTTGTTCGTCCTCTGCTGGGATTGGCTGATTCTCAGTGGGAGGGGCTTCAGAGAGCGCTAAGGGTCAGAGGTCACGTCAGAGTCTACCCCCGGGGGCGGAGCCTGGTCAGTGACATCACAGCAGCTGTGGACCAATTACAGTGTGTCTGTGTGTCTCTCTCAGCTGTGTGTATTTACCTGTGTGTCTCTCTCAGGTGTGTGACTCTGGTGACCCTCTCCTCCACTTCCTGTTGTGTGTGTGCAGCAGTGATGTCGTGTGTCGTCAGCTCTCTCTCACCTGCAGAAAACAAAACAACCAGAGATCAGGAGGTATGAACATATAATCACTCTCACCTGGTCAACACCTGCAGACCGGCGGCCATGTTGACGAAGTTCATGTTCGTTTCAGAGATGAAGAGGTTCAGCAGAGGAGAACGAGACTTCATGACCAGAGTGACTCCTCCTCTACAGCTCACCTGTCTGCACCTGAACGCCGACTGATCTCACCTGTACACGTCAACGCACCCGTACACGTCAACGCACCCGTACACGTCAACGCACCTGTACACGACAACGCTGACTGACCTCACCTGTCTGCACACTGACCACAGGAAGAGGCGGAGACAGTTCACCTTACTTTGAATGTTTTCTCTCAGTTTTATAGAATGTGTTGATATTCTGTTTCGTTTGGTTTGACATGTTGATATAAGTTATTAAATATTCATTTATTTCTCCTGAAGTCTGTTTCAGCTTTTATTTCAATAGAATAGAATTATGTTTATTAATCGTCTGTAAGACCTTCATGTGTTGCTCTGGTTCCTCCACCAGAGGACGCTGTTTTCCATCAAACTGAGCTCAACTCAACAGACCAACTCATCTACAGAGAGTCTTAGCTCACAGGGCTATGCCTTGAGGCGTCCTTGAGGAGGTTCCTAAGGTGCTTGAGTGCTTGTAGGGGCCTTGGGGAGGTTTGGGAAGTCCTTGAGGAGGTTCCTAAGGTGCTTGAGGGTCTTGTAGGGGCCTTGGGGAGGTTTGGGAAGTCCTTGAGGATGTTCCTAAGGTACTGGAGGGTCTTGTAGGGGCCTTGGGGATGTTTGGGAAGTCCTTGAGGAGGTTCCTATGGTACTTGAGGGTCTTGTATGGCCCTTGGGGATGTTTGGGAAGTCCTTGAGGAGGTTCCTAAGGTGCTTGACAAGGTTCTATGGGTCCTTGAGAACACTGTTGGGCTGGCTGAAGAGGCTCCAAGGGTCTTTGAGGAAACTCTGGAGTTCCTTGAGGACAGTTTAAAGATAGCTGAGAAGGTTCTGATGCTCTGTGAGGATGTTTGAGAGGTCCTTGAGGAGGTTCTCAGGGTTTAGAATGAGTTGATCTCAGGTTCACCTGCTCAGGTAAGATGAGCTGCACCTTTGCTGAACTGAAGGCACCTTGATGAACCTGTAGGGGCGGCTGAGCTTCTCTCTCTCTCTCTGATGTTCAACACCAAACGTCTGCTCCTGGTAACTGATGACTCATCTGCAGCTCTGTTTCTGATTGGCTGCTGACTGAACAGGAATTGAAAGTAAGGAGTCGGGACTTTCCAGAGACGCTGCGTTCAGGTTTCTGAGGTTAAAGAAAGACGAGAAAACTAAACAAGAAGCTGCTGAACAGAGACGCTGCTGCTGAGTGTGATCACATGACTGCTGACTGTACAACACGCACACAGCCACACAGACACTTGATTAATGCTACAGCTAATAACTTATCTCCTCTCGTGTCGATAAAGTTATACAGCTCACTGTATCCTGCAGTGTGACAACACAAACAATAACACAAATTATACTTTATATTTTTTAAATAAGTTGCCCCCCCACAGGCACATTTTCTCCAAAATTCTCCAAATCACATTGAGAAAATGATGAAAAGAAACATTTATCAATAATGTTCACACAGGGATGCAAACTTAGAAAATTGACACATTTTACACAGCAGAATATACACATATTCACATAGAAATCATTTACATGGACGTCTTATGTCAATTTAAATAAATAAAAAGGTGACATCACAACTGTCCTCTCTGACAGCAACATGAACACATGAGAAGGATCTACTGGTTGTGTTGTTAGTGAAGGCTTTGTACAGGATGAGAGCTCATGTAACTGTAACCTTCAGTACAGGATGGTCACATGGAGATATTACAAATGGACTAATGTCTTAATTCAAAGCTACGGCTGCTGAATGTTTGTCCATCGCTCTCCCCTCAGCTCCTGCTCTCTGTAACAAAACAAGAACACAATCAGCAAAATACTCAAATTCAGTGTATTCGTGTAGTTCATCTCAACGTTTGAAACGTTACCGGACTTAAAGTGATATTTCAGGTTCACAACCTGTCTACCTGAGATCACGTTGGTCCGTTTATGTACATGATATGAAGTATAAATCATCTGTAAAATCATCACAAACTCAGTAAGATATGATTCAACCTCTGAGGTTTGAAAGTGAAGTTATTAAAAGTTACTTTACAAGGTTTACTACGGTCGGATGCAGGCAGCCGAGCTGCCGGAAATAGCGCACCGGCACGCAATGCATCTTGGGATATGCTGGGCCGCGAAGCATACATCAGATGTGTCCTCCAAATCTGGGACCAGAAGGCTGCATTCGTCGGCTGTATTGAAGGACTCTTCAACAGAAATGCGATATGGGACATTACTAGTCGCAGCGCTGTGACGCAACCGGTCTACGAATGCAGCCTCCGAAGGATGCAGACCCTGAATTGAGACACAGCTAGTGTGTCTCTCTCAGCTGTGTGTCTTTACCTGTGTGTCTCTCTCAGCTGTGTGTCTTTACCTGTGTGTCTAAGGGTTAGGGTTAACCCTAACCCTTAGACACACAGCAACACAGACACACACAGACAGCAACACAGACACACACACACACTTGATAAATGCTACAGCTAATAACTTATCTCCTCTCGTGTCGATAAAGTTATACAGCTCACTGTATCCTGCAGTGTGACAACACAAACAATAACACAAATAATAAGTCATCTTTGTTTACGCTGCACATTTCAAAATAAAGTAACGTACTGAATATGTTGACAGGAGAGAATGTATGATTAAAAAGTTAAATAAGAGGAAGATGGAGAAAGAGTCAAACGATCATAGACGTAGTCTCTACGTCACCCGGAGGTTTCTGAAGAGCTGCGACGTTCTCTTCATGTAGAGAACCGTTCTGTACGGAAGAGAACGTCACAGAGGAAGAGAACATCACGGGAGGAGAACGTCGCAGGGGAAGAGGACGTCGCAGAGGAGGAGAACGTCGCAGAGGAAGAGAACATCGCAGGGGAGGAGAACGTCGCAGGGGAAGAGAACGTCGCAGGGGAGGAGAACGTCGCAGGGGAAGAGGACGTCGCAGAGGAAGAGGAYGTCGCAGGGGAAGAGGACGTCGCAGGGGAGGAGAACGTYGCAGGGGAAGAGAACGTCGCAGGGGAGGAGAACGTCGCAGGGGAAGAGGACGTCGCAGGGGAAGAGGACGTCGCAGAGGAAGACGTCGCAGGGGAGGAGAACGTCGCAGGGGAAGAGAACGTCGCAGGGGAGGAGGACGTCGCAGGGGAGGAGAACGTCACAGGGGAGGAGGACGTCGCAGGGGAGGAGGACGTCGCAGGGGAAGAGGACGTCGCAGGGGAGGAGAACGTCGCAGGGGAAGAGAACGTCGCAGGGGAAGAGAACGTCGCAGGGGAAGAGAACGTCGCAGGGGAAGACGTCGCAGGGGAGGAGAACGTCGCAGGGGAGGAGAACGTCACAGGGGAAGAGAACGTCGCAGGGGAAGAGAACATCGCAGGGGAGGAGAACGTCGCAGAGGAAGAGGACGTCGCAGAGGAAGACGTCGCAGGGGAAGAGAATGTCGCAGAGGAAGAGGACGTCGCAGAGGAAGACGTCGCAGAGGAAGACGTCGCAGGGGAAGACGTCGCAGGGGAAGAGATTGTCGCAGGGGAAGAGATTGTCGCAGGGGAAGAGAATGTCACAGAGGAAGAGGACGTCGCAGAGGAAGAGAATGTCACAGAGGAAGAGGACGTCGCAGAGGAGAACGTCGCAGTGGAAGAGAATGTCGCAGGGGAAGAGAATGTCGCAGGAGAAGAGAATGTCGCAGGGGAAGAGAATGTCGCAGGGGAAGAGAACGTCACAGAGGAAGAGAACGTCAGAGGAGGAGAACGTCGCAGGGGAGGAGAACGTCACAGAGGAAGAGAACTCGTCACTGAACAAACTAGAACATTCAGTGGATCTTGAACAGTCCAGGATGTCCAGCGGAGGGTTCACTGAGTCTGGTGGACGGAGGCCTAACTCTGGTCTGGACTCAAGTCTTCTCACTTCTTGGTCTCACTTTGAGTCTGAGCTGCTCTCCTCTGCTGCTTCACCTGGTAACTGATGACTCACCAGCAGCTCTCTCTCTGATTGGCTGCTGACTTGGAAGTGAAAGTAAAGAATGGGACTTTCCACAGATGCTGCTGCGTTCAGGTGCTGCAGGAAACGCCAGACTCCTCATGCTAAGTGACCATTCCAGCTGAGCCTCAGAGGGGAACTCCTGGCTGTACGGAGACGCCTGAAGGCATCGTGTGGTCTGACTGGTTCCACTGGTTCCACTGGTTCCAGAGAACGAGGGAACTCAAACTGTCTCACTTCATCAAACGAAATGTTTTCACCTTAAATCAGAGAAGAAGAAGAAGAAGAGTCATGTTTCAGAGCTTCTGTTTCATCATCAGGTTCATAAAAACACTCTTTAATCTTCATTTCATCCTGAAAGGCTGCAGCAGAATAAACACATCGTGTGATAAGTTAGTGAAGTTATGAATTAAAATATAAAATATTAAAGTTATTTCAGTTAAACACGAGGATTTAAAAACTCAAATATTTTTACCTTTTGAGGTATTTTATTTAAATTACTTTGTTGCAGAAAACAAAAGATGAATCTTAAATGTTTAATGTTTTACCTCTGGTCACATGACCTCATTGATCACATGACCTCAGTGATGAGTTCAATGATTAATGAACATCTGGACGTCTGTCTGCAGGACTCTGTTGTCATAAATATAAAACGAGTATTTAATGAATGAAAGAGAACTTGATGACGACTCTTCAGCTGTGATTCAGATCTAAAAGAAGCTGAGAGGAGAGACGAGCTCATCACGAGTTTTAAAAATCAATCTTTATTGTGAAACTCTTGAAACACGAAGCTGTGAGGCAGCAGGTTAATATCTTTAAATCAATCTGTTGATATGTTCCACTTTGTAAATAATATATTTTAATCGATCTTCATCTTCTGTATTAATTTATCAAAAATATTCATCCAGTAAAATATTAATGTTGAAGATGAAACTTTAGTCTGAATTTAAAGACTTTATTTTGAAAAGCCTGTATGAACACAGTACTGGTGACTGATTGAGTCGTCCTGTCTGTTTGTTAAAGTTCATGAGAGCAGCAGCCTTCTCTACCTGGACACTGATGGCATCACACCATCTCTGCTTTCTCATTGGCTCGTTGTGTGAAAGAGCTCAGCTGCTGCTGGAGTTTCTGTCAGTCCTCCTCAGACCGGTTCAGGGTTTACAGGGTCTCAGACGGGTTCAGGGTCTCAGTCGGGTTCAGGTCTACAGAGTCTCAGACGGGTTCAGGTCTACAGGGAGCTGATGAAGATGATGAAGATGATGGTGGTCCTCGTCCTCTCTGGTGTCCTCTGGGTCTCAGCTGACGGTAAGTTTCATGTTTCAGTTCAGTTTAAACCTCTGATGGTTCAAACAAACAAACAAACAAACAAACAGTCAGTTTGTTTACTAACAGACTTTGTTTACTAACAGACTTTATTTACTAACAGTCTGAACAACAACAAACAAACAGTCTTCAGCTGAACTTTGTTTTCTCTTCAGTTCTTCATGAGGACAGTCATCTTGTTGGCTGTTCAGACTCTGGTGGAGAGGACATGTACGGTCTGGATGGTGAAGAGGTTTGGTACGCAGACTTCAAACACAACAAAGGAGTCGAGCCTCAGCCTCCTTTTGTAGATCCCATGACCTACCCAGGAGGTTATGAACAAGCTGTGGCTAATCTAGAGATCTGCAAACAGAACCTGAAAGTAGCACGTCAAGCCTACAAGGAGTTCCCACTGGAGAAAGGTAAAGACAAACACTTATATATATATATATATATTATTATATTATTATTTTTAATGTGTCTTCATCTGTTTAAACTGTTAACATCTTACTGTTGTAAATAAAATATACTTCATGTTACATTAAAGTATAAAACAGCAGCATCATGAAATCATTTTATGTTGTTTACTTTAATGTGTTTGTTCAGTTATCTGATGTTTGTTTTATTTTGTATTTACACTTTAAACCAAACGTATATTTTAGATATTTATTGTTGATTAAAGGACAAACAGCCAGAGTTCCTCTAAACAACAACTAAAGTCTCTCAGAACAACTTCAACAAGGTTCTTAAAATACACTGTTCTCATCAGTTTGTTTACTAACAGTCTGAACAACAAACAAACATGAGAACACGAGAACATGAGCCATCAGAACAAGAAACATTAGAACATGAGAACATTTAGAACCTGAGAATAATCAATCTAACGATTCATCTCATGAGAACATTTTCATAAGAGTGTGTTCTGTTCAGATCCTCCTTCCAGTCACATGATCTACACCAGAGACAAAGTGGAACCAGGACAGAAGAACTCCCTCATCTGTCATGTGACTGGTTTCTATCCTGCTCCTGTGGAGTTCTCCTGGACCAAGAACGAGGAGAACGTCACTGAAGGAAGCAGCACCAACGTTCCCTTCGTCAACAAGGACGGAACCTTCAACCAGTTCTCCACCCTGGAGTTCACCCCACAGCTGGGAGACATCTACGGCTGTACGGTGAAACATCTGGCCCTGGACCAGCCACAGACCAAGTTCTATGGTGAGAACCTTATTAACATCTGCACAACAAACAAACAGCTCAGTTCTCCAGATGTGGAGGTGAAGCTTAATGTCTGTGTGTTCTGTCTCCAGATGTGGAGGTGAAGCTTAATGTCTGTTTTCTGTCTCCAGATGTGGAGGTGAAGCTTAATGTCTGTGTGTTCTGTCTCCAGATGTGGAGGTGAAGCTTAATGTCTGTTTTATGTCTCCAGATGTGGAGGTGAAGCTTAATGTCTGTGTGTTCTGTCTCCAGATGTGGAGGTGAAGCTTAATGTCTGTGTGTTCTGTCTCCAGATGTGGAGGTGAAGCTTAATGTCTGTTTTCTGTCTCCAGATGTGGAGGTGAAGCTTAATGTCTGTTTTATGTCTCCAGATGTGGAGGTGAAGCTTAATGTCTGTTTTCTGTCTCCAGATGTGGAGGTGAAGCTTAATGTCTGTTTTCTGTCTTCAGATGTGGAGGTGAAGCTTAATGTCTCTGTGTGTTCTGTCTCCAGATGTGGAGATGAAGCTTAATGTCTCTGTGTTTTATGTCTCCAGATGTGGAGGTGAAGCTTAATGTCTCTGTGTTTTATGTCTCCAGATGTGGAGGTGAAGCTTAATGTCTCTGTGTTTTCTGTCTCCAGATGTGGAGATGAAGCTTAATGTCTGTTTTCTGTCTCCAGATGTGGAGATGAAGCTTAATGTCTCTGTGTTTTCTGTCTCCAGATGTGGAGGTGAAGCTTAATGTCTCTCTTTCTGTCTCCAGATGTGCAGCAGACTCAGCCCAGCAGTGGTCCTGCGGTCTTCTGTGGAGTCGGTCTGACTGTCGGTCTGCTCGGTGTCGCTGCTGGAACCTTCTTCCTCATCAAAGGAAACGAGTGCAGCTGATTGATTAATGATCAACTCGTCTTCATCATCTAATCGACTCGTCTTCATCATCTAATCGTCTCGTCTTCATCATCTGATCGACTCGTCTTCATCATCTGATCGTCTCGTCTTCATCATCTTATCGACTCGTCTTCATCATCTGATCCTCTCGTCTTCATCATCTAATCCAGTTTAATTAATGTTATTTCTGTTTCTCATCTTATTGTTGTATGAATCTTAGTTATCAGCGTGCTCTTATTTTGAAATAAAGGTAACATCTGCAGAGATATAACCGTGTCTATCATTGATGTATGTATATATATAAATGTATACATATACATACAGTGCCTTGCATAAGTATTCACCCTCCTTGAATGTTTCATCCTTTTGTTGCTTTCATACATGAAATCATGGTCGATATAATTTGGCTTTTTTGACAAGAATTTGCAAAAAAAAACTTTAATATCAAAGTGAAAACAGATTTTTACAAAATAATGTCAATTAATTATAAATATATAAGGTAAAGTAAAGATTGCATAAGTATTCAACCCCTTCAGGTCAGTATTTAGTGAATGCACCTTTGGCTGCAATCACAGCACTGAGTGTGTGTGTGTGTGTGTGTGTGTGTGAGAGTGAATGTGTCTCACTGAGTGTGTGTGTGTGTGGATGTGTCTCACTGAGTGTGTGAGTGTGTGTGTGTGTGTGTGTGTGTGGACGTGTCTCACTGAGTGTGTGTGTGTGTGTGTGTGTGTGTGTGTGTGTGAGTGGATGTGTCTCACTGAGTGTGTGAGTGTGTGTGTGTGAGTGTGTGCGTGTGTGTGTGTGTGTGTGTGTGTGTGAGTGGATGTGTCTCACTGAGTGTGTGTGTGTGTGTGTGTGTGTGTCACTCAGGCTGGCATATCTGGACACTAAGATGTTTCTCCATTCTTCTTCTTCTAATCAGCTCCAGCTCTGTCAGGTTGCTCAGGGATCGGGCGTGAACAGCTCTTCTCAAGTCCAGCCACAGATCCTGGATCGGATTGAGGTCTGGGCTTTGACTTGGCCACTCCAGAACCTTCACCTTGTGGTCTTTGAACCATTCTGTGGAGCTTTTGCTGCACAGAATGGGGTCGTTGTCTTGCTGGAGAATAAATCTTCTCCCAAGTCGTAGTTCTCTTGCAGACCGAGTCAGATTATCCTCCAGGATTTGTGGATATCTTTCTGCATTCATGTTCCCCTCTACCTTTACAAGCCTTCCAGGGCCTGCTGCTGAGAAGCATCCACAGAGCATGATGCTGCCACCACCATGCTTCACGGTGGAGATGGTGTGTTTGTGGTGATGTGCAGTGGTTGGTGTTCACCAAACATGGCGTCTAGTCTGATGGCCAAAAAGCTCAATGTTTGTCTCATCAGACCAAAGAACCTTCTTCCAGTTGACCTTGGAGTCTCACACATGCCTTTGGGTGAATTATTTCTAGTGTCTTTCTCTTTGCCACTCTCCCATACAGCTTCGACTGGTGAAGAATCCGGGCAACAGTTGCTGTATGTACAGTCTCTCCCATCTGAGCCACTGAAGCTTTGAACTCCTTCAGAGTGGTCCTAGGTGTCTTGGTGGCCTCCCTCATCAGTCCTCTTCTTGCCCGGTCACTCAGTTTGTGAGGACGGCCAGCTCTAGGAGATTTATACAAGTGCCATACTCCTTCCATGTCTTAATGATGGACTGAACTGAACTCTGTGGGAGGTCCAGTGAGGTGGAAATATTTGTGTAGCATCTCCTGACTTGTACTTCTCAATGATCTTTTCTCTGAGTTGCTTGGAGTGTTCTTTTGTCTTCATGTTGTAGTTGTAGCAGGAACACTGATGAACCAGAGACTGGACCTCCCAGACACACGTGTGTTTATACTACAATCACTGACACACATCAAATGCACTCAGGTGATCTCATCTCACTACGTGCGACACTGCTGGCATCAACTAGCTGGACTTCTGTTGAGTTAGGTCAGTCACTTTAAAGGGGTGAATATTTATGCAATCATTTACTTTACCTTATATATTTTTAATTAATTGACATTAGTTTGTAAAAATCTGTTTTCATTTTGACATGAAATTAGCTTTTTTGCAAATTCTTGACAAAAAAGCCAAATTATACTGACCATGATTTAATGTATAAAAGCAACAAAAGGGGAAAACATCCAAGGGGGGTGACTACTTATGCAAGACACTGTATGTACCTTTCTGATATAACTTGCTAATCTAACACTTTTGTACCTAAGTAGTTATTTGGATGAGTACTTCTACTTTTGTGTCTTTTTACAAAGTAACAGTACTTTTCCTTGAATACATTTTGTGGCTCCACCCACTTCTGCTGATTCCTGACTTCTTCTTCTGTTGTTTCTTTTATTGTCAATAAACGTGCTTCTGTGTCACTTTAACTCTCATTTGATCCGTAACAGTCAAGACTCTTCATGTTAACGACACGATTCATAATCACGACCAATTCATATTAATAATAATAATAATAATAACCCTAACCCATTAGTTATAACTAATAAAGCCTTAGTAAAGGTAAGGGTACATTAAACTGTAGTTTGTGTTTTTATGAGTAAAGACTTCAGAGCTTCAGTTAATCAGTTAATCTGTAATTATAAAATAAACGTTTTTACCTAAATGTTCTTTTTCTTTATTATTATTATTTATTATCGAGGGAAGAAAATAAATTCATATAAGTTTGTTTGATGTGAGATAAATATAGTATTAATTGTTGCATCAGGATGTCTAGTGCTGATTATTATTATTATATATTATTATTATGATTATTATGAGGATAAGAATCTGAATGGAGTGCGTTATAATACATTATAACTGAGTCTGTGTTCACAAACACAAACAACAACAATGATGACAATAAATAATTCATAAAGTTTCACAAACAGCTTGATGTTAATTATTGTTTTATCGAAGATTAATGTTTTCATCTATAAATATTAAATAACTTCTAATAGTTTTTACTTTTCTGGTTTTTGCTTCATTTCACTGTTTTGTTTCTGTAAAAAACATAATTTTAGAAACAAGTTGAAGCCACTGAACAATAAATTATATATATATATATATATGATAAATATCTAATAATAAATGTTAAGGATTAATGATAAATGACTGGATCCTATTCTCACAGATTATCTGATGAATTGATCATAAATGACGACACATCTACATGAAGACAGGTTTAGAAATACAACAATAATATTTAACTGTAAGACACATAATAATGATAATAATAATACTAGTTATAATAATATTGATATGAATTATATTTATATGAATAATAATATGTATATGAATATTTATAACATGTATAATATATTTATAATACTATTTATAATATATTTATACTAATATTTATACTAATATTTATACTAATATTTATAACACTATTCATACTAATAATATTTCTCTCAACGTGTCTGACAGAGAGTTTGAGCTCCAGCAGCAGACTTTGGTCTGACTTGTCTGCCTGGTAACAGGTGATGATGATGATGAAACAGGTCATGTGACTCGTGCTCTGCTCTTAACAGCAGCTCTCAGTCACACTTTGTCAGAGTTTGTTGGTGAA
Organism: Anarrhichthys ocellatus; assembly: GCF_004355925.1. Taxonomy (NCBI): domain Eukaryota; kingdom Metazoa; phylum Chordata; class Actinopteri; order Perciformes; family Anarhichadidae; genus Anarrhichthys; species Anarrhichthys ocellatus. The sequence continues at coordinate 74,658 of NW_022280219.1, read as the reverse complement.
CAGAAGAACATGGCTTCATCCTTCCTCAGCGTGTTCCTCCTCTTCATCGGCCTCCACGCAGCAGGTAGGATCAATACTCTGATCAATACTCTGATTACTCATCAATACTCTGATTACTAAATACTCTGATCAATAATCAATACTACTGTATTTCTCAGTGAGGTTGTGTTTCTTCTTCAGGTGGATTCATGGAGTTTGTAATGGACCGTTGTGTCTTTAACTCCACTGATCTGAAGAACATCGAGTACATCAGGTCTTATTATTACAACAAGTTAGAAGACATCAAGTTCAGCAGCAGTGTGGGGAGGTATGTTGGATTCACTGAGCACGGAGTGAAGAACGCTGAGAACTGGAACAAGGACCCTTCAGAACTGGGTAGGATGAGGGCTGAGAAGGAGAGGTACTGTCTACACAACATTAAGATCTGGTACGACAACGCTCTGACTAAGTCAGGTGAGTTTGACTTTGTGTGACATCATTAATATTATTATTATTATTATTATGATTTTTTTAACTATTATAATCATTACTATAATAATTTAATTTTCACACAGAATATTTTAACTCTATTTAAATGAAGTTGTTTAAACGTGAAATCATTTATAACTTCAGACTAGAGTCTCTGTCACCACCTGGTGGTGAAGCTCTGCTACTACACCTGATACTAACATTAATACTTTAATGATGTATTTTCTTCATCACCTCATTAAACTTATTTAATCACTCAGAATCACATCAACATGTTCTGTAACTCTGATGAAGATATTTTATACAAACGTAGTCATTTAACTTTGAATGTAAAAAAACCGAATATTAATCAGTGATTTATTAAAACAACAGACATTATACCAGTGACGTGCGGTGAGGTTCGTGGCTGGTGAAGCACTGACTCTTTAAGAGTCAGATTTACAAATATATGAACCCAATAGAGCAGCTTAAATCACCATTCAATTGGCAGCTTGCACATTGTCTGCTGGTTGTTTTTCATATTTATAACAAGCAAGAACGTTCAATTTATAGCGGCTCAGAGAAAGAGCGCATTTCCTCTGCACCCTCCGTGCGCTTTTAATTTGCCATCACAATTCCACAATTCATACTCATTCAATACAAATAAAAAATAGGTTACTGCAGCGTGCATGGTCTTACCTTTACTTGTAAATGAAGTCCATTCGTCTATCCTTCTGGACAAAACTCTCCGTGACTTTGTTGTAAAAGTCCTTATCTTCTTTCAGTTTTAGAAGTCTCTCCGTCTCAATGGAGATCATTGCCAGGGATGAAAGTCGTCCTTGGTCAGTCCGATTCCGACTGTATGTCTTGAGTCTTTTCAAAGCAGAGAATGACCTTTCCACAGACGCTGTTGTAGCCGGTCTAGTGAGCACCAGCTGGAGTAACTGTGTTGCCTCAGGAACAGTCTGCACCAGATCCTTCTGGACAAAAAGCTGAGAAGCTGTCCAGGGGATTTACATCCATCCCTCACTGTTTGTGAGCTATACAGTCCGATGAGATCAGCCTTTAGTCTCACAGTCAAAGAACCTGGCATATTTTGACAGGCTCTGCAGTTTGGTGTCATCAACATGTTGTGACATTTCATTAAATGTTGTACAATCGACCAAACCAAGGAAAGCTAGCTCACCAAAACGATCAAACCTAGCTTTCAGTTGAACACTGGCATTGTCCAGAATGTTATAAAACATTAGTTTCCTCTCATCTCTGACTGAGGTTTGACTTCAGACTCTATCTGTCGTCCCGAGCGTGACGCATTTCTGCTCAAATGGCTGATAGAAACTGTTAAACTCTTGTCTCTGGCGTTCCACAAATCCAATTGTGTCGCGGATTCGTGCACAACAAAATCCAATGTCCATTACTTTGTTTTGCAGCACTCTGAAGATTGCATCGGTTGCACTGAAAATGTCCTCATATGCCATCATGAAAAAGCACGTTGATGCCTTTGACAGCCACCGCTCATTATCCCGTCATTATCCCAACTGGATTTTCTCTCATAATACGGAATGCATCACGCAGATCAGATTGGTACATGCTTATTGTCTGCAACAGTCTTGAATTTGAGCTCCATCTCGTGGGTGCTGCTCTTGGTAAACGTCGCTTCACACCATCATCCAATAAGTGGGTGCGCTTCGTGGACTTACTGAAAAATGCCGCTAGTCCCTCAACTGTTTTAAAAACGTTCTACACTCAGGCACGCATTTTGCTGAATGCAAGAGCACCAGGTTCAATTTGTGTGCGTCACAGTGAGTAAACATGGCCTCAGGCACCTTTTCTTTAATCCTGGCCTGCACCCCATTACTCTGATGACATCACAGCTGCTCCGTCATAAATCTGAGCTACCAGCTTTTCGACACACTTGTATTTCTCCAACACTCCCAAGACATACTCGGCTATAGCAGGGGCTCGTCTGTCATCACTCACATCATCAAATCCCAAAAACGCCTCCCTCAGTTCACAGGCCACCTCACTTTTAACCACTTAACGCAAAATGACAGAGATCTGGGCTTTGCTTGTGACATCCGTTGTCTCGTCTACTTCTACAGCAACAAATGAGGCTGCATTAATCTCCTCATTTCTAATCACCTCACCGACTGCTTCGATTAAATGGTTCTGTATTCTGTTTGATAAGCCAGAAAACACAGTGGATGTCTCCAAATGTCTAGCTAATCTTTCATCTTTCTCAGCAAATACATGTACTAGTTCTACATAGTAGCCACGATTAGAAGAGCTTGAACTCTCCAGTTCCTGTTTGGCTAGGAAGCAGGTTGCATTAATGAGGTCTTTTAAAATCTCTCGGTTGTCCTTTACCTTAGCATTGTGGATGCTAATATTTAGTATCTGCTGTTCGTTCAAAGCCAAATCTATTCTCGAGGTTCCAAAAGTTTTCAAAGCAATTTGGCTTTGAATGTGAGTAGTTGATCTTTCATGTTTGCTGAGGCTTCTTGGAAGATTTTTCAAGTCACAAAATCCTGATTTAGTCCAGACATTGTCACACGTTGAGAACAGAAGACAGGGAAAGCAGTAAAGGCGGTTTCTTGTAGCACAGCCACACAGCCAGTCTTTTCGATCGTACCACTCCGTTTGAAAAGAGCGAGTCATCTTCTGTCCCGTCGTTTGAAGCAACTCTTTTAGCTCCGGTATTGGTCTCCACGTTTCGATTGAAAGTCCAGTTTTGAAAAATGTTTAAGCTTAGCTATAGATTCTTCCATTATTGCGGTCAAAGCTAAATATACGAAGAAGAAGAGAAGTGTAGAAGAAGAGTAACGGAACTACGAGCATAAACCCGACCCGTGGGCTCTCGCACGCCCCCTTCAGTGAGGCAGAGGTACTGTGTGCCTCCCCTCTGTGCTGTTTCACTGCGGCTTCTGTCAGATCAGCAAGACTAAATATGTTCTACACATACGTGAAATACATGACCTGTTCTATGGAAAGAAAGGACATATAATACAAGTGTCAACAAATATTACAGTGGTGACAAACAATGAGAAAGCAAAAGCCGCGCGCTCAACCCAGTTTGTTAGGGATTGCGCAATCTGAGGTGAGGCAGATCTCATCGCTGCCTCACCTTGCGTGTTAAACAGGAAATGCGCAAATTCAGCGATTTTGATTACAAAAATGCTTGAAATGATGGGAATCATACAGAAATTACATTTATAGCACAGATCAGTAGATAAATATTAATTTTTATTTTATTTTATCATTATTTGTTTTTTACTTTTCATGATGGCAGGTGATATATACATATATATACATATATAAGAATATAATATAATTATATTATATTATATAAAATGTAACAGAGGAAACAGTTTAAATTCAAGGATTCTTTATGACATTATCCAGCAGAAGCTCATTCCTCTCGTGCCTCTTTAATTTCTTATTATTTGTGTGAGCTGATATGATTCATGTATCAATACTCACATCATCATAACAATGTGTTTCAGCTCAGCCCTACGTGTTTCTGAGCAGCGCGACGCCCTCTGGTGGTAAACACTCGTCCATGCTGGTCTGCAGCGTCTTCGACTTCTACCCCCAGAACATCAAGGTGAGCTGGATCAGAGACGGACAGCCAGAGACCGCCGGGGTCACTTCTACCGATGAGCTGGCAGACGGTGATTGGTACTACCAGACCCACTCTCACCTGGAGTACACGCCCAGGTGAGTCCACCTCCACCTCCAGGTCGACGTCCAGGTCCAGTTAGGTCCAGTTAGCTTCAAGTTCAGTTAGATCCAGGTCCAGCTCCAGGTCCAGGTCCAGGACCAGTTATCTTCAGGTTGAATTAGGTCCAGGTTCAGGTGCAGGTTAAGGTTCAGTTAGATCCAGGTCCAGGTCCAGTGTGTCAGAAACCCTGAAGTGTTGGTTTGTGTGTCAGCAGGTCTGGAGAGAAGATCTCCTGTGTGGTGGAGCACATCAGCCTGAGTAAACCTCTGGTTACCGACTGGGGTAAATACCTGTCTGTCTGCACACCTGCTCACCTGTCTACCTGCCTCTTAACCCGTCTCTCTGCTAACCCGTCTCTATGTCTGTCCTCAGACCCGTCCATGCCCGAGCCTGAGAGAAACAAGATCGCCATCGGAGCCTCAGGACTGATCCTGGGTCTGACCTTATCTCTGGCTGGATTCATCTACTACAAGAGGAAGGCCCGAGGTCAGAACAGGGCTCACTTTAGTTCAGTGATGGTTTACTTTAGTCCAGACTAAGAGGAGTGGTAGACCAGGTCCATCAGAGTCTGGAACTAGTTTATTGTGTTGCTTCAGACCAGTTCAGTCTAGTTTGAATGATGAGGTATCTGGATTTGAGGTTGACCCCGTCCCCTTCTGTTCTTTCTTTGAACCAGGACGGATTCTGGTTCCCAGTAACTGAGCCTGGTCCTGGTCTTGGTCTTGGTTCTGGTCCTGCTGTTTGTCAGATGGAAGGAAAAGCAGCAGCTGCTTCAACCCGCTTCGTGTTTTCAGCCGAGCACACTGTGAGTGCTGCCACCTGCTGGACTGGATCAACACCTGATTCTCTCTTGATCTGGACTCTGATACTCAGCTGGTCTAACCCTGATGCAGGACTGGACAGTGCTGGATCAGGGTTAGTCTGGACTCTGGTGTATCACAGCTGGATGTGAACTCTGCTTCGTCTACATGTGATTTGATGCTCTACTCTGTGAAATATATATATATATATATATATATATATATATATATATATATAATATTTCACAGACACTTATATCCACAAACTGACTCAATAACTGCTTTGAAATCAGATATAATCAAGTTATTTGAATGATTTGGGGCTCGTAGGTTGTGTGATTGTTAGATTTATATATTTTTACTGAAGTGAAACATTTTCTAACAACAATAAACTTCAGAAAACTGTGACTCAGTGTGGATTTATTGATCAAATGTAAATACAGAGGAAGTATCTCATCTCGTCATATATGACGTTATAAATATATGATGTTATAAATACATGATGTTATAAATATATGTTATAAATACATGATGTTATAAATATATGATGTTATAAATATATGAATATTAATCAATGATTAGGATCACAGCGTGTAGAGATGATGATTCACAAAGTCTTTAACAACATCAGACAAAATAACTCTGACTAACTGCATGAAACACCAGCGGGTTTATTAGTACTGCATCTAAGTACAATGTTGAGGTACTTGTACTTTACTTGAGTATTTCACTTCACTACAACTGACAGCTGTTACTTTATTTACTTATTTTAAGATTTTACATTAAAAACATAAAACTAAACATAATTTCACTAGATTAACTAAAAGTATAAAATAATAAAGAGAGAGATGTGTGTTTCTTCTTCTCTTCCATTAATCATCTCAGGACCCTCAGATGTATCTGGTGACCCTCTGGAGGGGTCCGACCCCGAGGTTAGGAACCTCTGGACCAAAGTACAGAACTTCATCAGCTCCAGTGACCACGACCTGTGTACTGATCATCATATTAACATTATATACATATATATATATATATAATATGTATGCATGTATGTATATGTATATATATATATATATAATACTCGTGCTGCTGATCGCAGGACTGAATGTTTTGGTCTCTGTTATAAGTTTATTATTAATGTTCTGATAATTCCTCTCTTTCACTCTGCACCTGAAGTGAACATTTGAGTATATTAATGAGTGTATTAATACTTTTACTGTTATAGTTGTGCTGTAGAAACATTGGAGTACTTCCTCTACCTCTACATGTACCAACGTTCCCAGTCAGACAAAAGGATTAAAGGACCCTGAAGCTCCGCCCCCTGCTGCTGCACAGAGCTCCGTTCACTTGTTTGTTCTAATATTTAACGATATTTACGTCCAAATTCACCCAAAGTCAACGCTGCTCTCCCTCTGGTCCTCATGGAAACACCCACCGAGTGTGAAGCAGATCAGAGGAACGGTTCTCCAGACATGTGAGGAACAAACAGACCATCAGTTAGATACCATTTTCACAATAAGAGCCTTTGATACTTCACTGTTTCCCACACATTGACTTTATTTGGGCGGGCACCAAGTACATTAACGGTGTAAGTATATATCGGAGACTCATGTTCTATATTTCTTTAGGGCTACTGACGGTCAAAGGTATCACAGGAACACGTTTACATGATATTACCTCATTAAACAGTAGATATGCAGATGAAGAGCTGCTCCTGATGCTCTACACTGTGAATATAGAAACGTTCTCCTTTAGAACTGTACCTGGTGATCGGCTGAAGAACACAGATATCACGAGATGACAATATCAGAGAACCAGAGCAGTAATGAAGGTTCTACACCTGTAGGAGGCAGAATGCACCAAACTGTTACAAGTCTGCTGGAGGAGAGGAGGAGGAGGAGAAGAAGGAGAGGAAGAAGAAGAAGAAGAAGAAGAAGAAGAAGACAGTCTCTCTCAGATGAATATCTGCTTCGTTTGCAATTACAGCTGAACACACTTAAGTAAAACTATCAATACACAGCTGCGATGAATTACATGAATTGTGAACACACAACCTGAAATACACAGCCTAACAAACTACTGCGTACACCCTTTATCTTTATATAAACTTACATGGAACAATACAATCGCGAATATCCTCGTTTAGCTAATGATGCTAGTCTTAGTTAGCTACCTTATGTATCAGCATTAAACATAAAAACATGGCACCGCAAAAGAGAGCGAACTTAACATAAATATATATTGCGCTTGTGTACTTCTCTCACCTGTGAATACAACAAGGAGACAGTCTCCGATGAATTTCTGCGGTCTCGACTGTCCTTCCTTACGGCTGCTCATCTTAGTCAAGAATTACAGCGCCAGTCATACCAAGACCCGCCACTGCCCCCTAGTGGCGAAAATGAGTATCGCCCTGCAGCTACTTTAGGTGAAAGTAGGCGAGTTTAAAAGTCACACAAAGCGTGTTCAATTATAATAACCAGAAAATAATAGTGAGGGGATAAGGTAACGCCACAAACTAATACAATAACAATTCTGCAAATAATTGTATCCATTAAAATGTCCAGGGTGCCACACTATTGATTCTAGAGCTCATCAATAAAGTGGGTTAACTTCAGATATCATATTGATCCGACTGTAATTTTTGTTTGATAGACATTTTTCACTCAGCTGCTAATGCTAGCATACTCTGTAACGCTAGCATACTCTGCTAACACTAGCATACTCGGCTAACACTAGCATACTCGGCTGACGCTAACACACTCTGCTAACACTAGCATACTCTGCTAACACTAGCATACTCTGCTAATACTATCATACTCTGCTAACACTAGCATACTCGGCTGACGCCAACATACTCTGCTAACACTAGCATACTCTGCTGACCTAACGCTAACATACTCGGCTGACGCCAACATACTCGGCTGACACCAACATACTCTGCTAACGCTAACATACTCTGCTAACACTAGCATACTCTGCTAACGCTAACATACTCTGCTAACGCCAGCATACTCTGCTATAACACGTTGAAGTAGGCACATGCTGTGTGCTGCTCTGTGTCTGGCTAATGTCTGGCGAGGTAAAGTTGTGATGAGTCTGTTCACAGGAAGCTAATCTAAAGTTAGCTTGTAGTTGTGCTAACGTTAGCCTGATTGTCATCTTAGTAACGTGTGTGTTAAGTCTTCAAGGCTCGATTGGTTGGTTTATGTAACGATGTTAGATAATGATGTCTCCATGTCAGTTCTGTTTGATATTGTATAATATATATTAAATAGCGGTTTCCTTTGACCGCCTGTATGTCGGCTCATTGTATTAAAGAGGTTAACAGTCGTAGTCTTGAGGCATCGCTGAAATAATCGATGTAAAGCAGAAGCTTCATGTGAGGATTCAGATGCTCCATCTGATGAAGTATTAAACAGGAAACACAACGAGAGCTGTATGGTCTGTATGTTTCTTACGGTGTAACGTAGGTTCATGACTTACTAACCGTCCACATGTCCTTTCTCTGGTAGATAACACACATGAAGAATAATCTGCTTTATCGTGGAAACTGTACAACATCCATCCATCCATCCATTTTCCTCCTCTTATCCGGGGTCGGGTCGTGGTGGCAGCAGGCCAAGCAGGCTGATCTAGACTTCCCTCTCACCGGCAACATGTTCGAGCTCATTCTGGGAGATCCCGAGGCGTTCCCAGGCCAGCTGGCAGATGTAATCCCTCCAGTGTGTTCTGGGTCTTCCCCGGGGTCTCTTCCCAGTTGGACGTGCCTGGAAAACCTCCAGTGGGAGGCGTCCAGGAGGCATCCTAATTAGATGCCCGAACCACCTCAGCACCCGTACAACATAAAACATTTTTATAGTAAGATGCAAGAAGAGCCCAGAGGAGGAGCCCAATAACGAAGAGCCCAAAGGGAAGGAGCCCGATAACGAAGAGCCCGAAGGGAAGGAGCCCGATAACGAAGAGCCCGAAGGGAAGGAGCCCGATAACGAAGAGCCCGAAGGGAAGAAGCCCGATAACGAAGAGCCCAAAGGGAAGGAGCCCGATAACGAAGAGCCCAAAGGGAAGAAGCCCGATAACGAAGAGCCAAAAGGGAAGAAGCCCGATAACGAAGAGCCCAAAGGGAAGAAGCCCGATAACGAAGGGCCCAAAGAGAAGGAGCTCGATAACGAAGAGCCCAGAGGGAAGAAGCCCGATAACGAAGAGCCCAAAGGGAAGAAGCCCGATAACGAAGGGCCCAAAGGAAAGGAGCCCGATAACGAAGGGCCCAAAGGAAAGGAGCCCGATAACGAAGAGCCCAGAGGGAAGAAGCCCGATAACGAAGAGCCCAAAGGGAAGAAGCCCGATAACGAAGGGCCCAAAGAGAAGGAGCTCGATAACGAAGAGCCCAAAGGGAAGGAGCCCGATAACGAAGAGCCCAAAGGGAAGGAGCCCGATAACGAAGGGCCCAAAGGGAAGGAGCCCGATAACGAAGAGCCCAAAGAGAAGGAGCTCGATAACGAAGAGCCCAAAGGGAAGGAGCCCGATAACGAAGAACCCAAAGGGAAGGAGCCCGATAACGAAGAGGCTAATAAAATAGAACTCGGGGAAGGAGCCCGGAGAAGGACCCCGAACACACATGTACACACAACAACACACACCAACAGACAAACTAAACCGTGTGGATGACTTGACAGACTGAGAGCTGATTAGTATTCGGTGTGTGCTTGTGTGACTGTTAGTATCAGCTCCATCTCTGTGACAGCAGGTCAGGTGACACAAGCAGGAGCTTCTGATTGGACTGTCCAAAGTTCTCACACACACACACGCACTGAGGAGAAGCTGACAGACGGACGGAGAGAGAAGAGAGAAGAAGAATAAAGAGGTTAGTAGATAGAGAGAGAAGAATAAAGAGGTTAGTAGATAAAGAGAAGAACAATAAAGAGGTTAGTAGATAGAGAGAGAAGAAGAATAAAGAGGTTAGTAGATAAAGAGAAGAAGAATAAAGAGGTTAGTAGATAGAGAGAGAAGAAGAATAAAGAGGTTAGTAGATAGAGACCATGTCTGTTATAAACACTTAAAGGTTTAAAGTCTCTGTTCCAGCTGATCAATAACAGGACACGTTAACATGAGAAGCTCAACTGAAGAAGTAGAAGTCAGACCAGACAGCGTCACTGTGTCTGTTTACTGAGCTGTTAATAAAGTTAAGCAGATCAAACAACACGCTGACCTCTGACCCCTGTGAGGAACCAATCAGTGAGCTCCGCTGGAACCCAAAACCTTCATTCAGAACACCTGACGTCTGCTGCTCTGATACTTATTGATCGGATCAGTTTGTTACTGTCTGCAGGTCAACATGGACGCCATCAGGTGTCGTCTGACTCAGGTGAGCCTCAGGCCCGATGTACCCTAACCTACCAATAACCAGTTAATAATAATAATATATATAATAATGAATATATATAATAATAATAAATATATATAATAATAATATATATAATGATAACTATACTGATGATGATGCATTCTAACATCACGCTATGAACTGTGGGTAATAAAGTGAGCATGAAAGAGTCCTCGAGGTCTTGACCCTTTGACATCGGGACAAGCTCCTCCCCCTCCTACCTGTAACCGTGGTTACGCCTCTCTCTCTCTGCCCAGTCTTCCTCAGTGGGCGCGGCCGAGGATGAGGAGGTGGGAGGAGCTCCGAGGGTGGAGATGAGCTTTGTGACATCAGAAGAGGAGGAGGAGGCGGAGCCCAGCAGTGACATCACAGCATTGGTGCGGCGGTATCACCATGGTTACAAGAAAGCCGGCTTGTTCCTGTGTGTGTGCGTCGTCATCGTCTTCACCACCGGTACACACACACACACACACCTCCACTGATTAGTTAGATCATGTGATTAAAGTGGGCGTGGTCTCTCTCTCTCAGCGTTCCTATTGGCCTACGCAGTGTTTGGTGGCCGGTACCACTGCTCCCTGGTGGGGGGGGGGGAGGATGAGGAGCAGGGAGGCGGGGCTAAGCCACCTGCCGAGGGAGGGGCGGGGCTTTACCTGGGCGAGCTGAGGCTGATGATGAGGAGGCTGCTGCAGGATGAAGATATCCACAACACAGTCAGGTGGTGATTATAAGATGAATGTGCTCTCAGTTCAGGCAGACGGGATCACCAGGAGCTGGTCTGGGATCCGTCCCTCTCTTTTACTTCCTGTTTGTGTTTGTGGCCATCAGTCGAGTCAGCAGAGCCAATCATCCTCCAGGTTCCTCAGACGGGACGTCTCTGGCGTCAGAGGTCCTCCGTCGCTTCAGACTGCTGCAGATGGATCACACCTGGACCGAGTCTCTGTACGCCACGCTGCAGTTCCCCCACAGGTGAGTAGATGGTGCGGACGCCTCTTCAGAGGTTAGAGAGTGTGTTTGTGTGTTTGTTTATTTGTTTGTTTGTGTGTGCAGGTCTCAGAGGAGCTCTCTGTGGCTGGTGGACTCTGCAGGACTGATCTCAGAGCAGATCCCCCTGAACCCGTCTGACTACTGTCCATACAGCGCCACAGGAAGTACCACGGTGAGACAGGAAGACGGGATGTCTTTGTCACCATGGTAACCACAAACCCAGGTGTCCTGACCTGCCATGTCTCTCTGTAGGGGGGCGTGGTCTACGCCAACTACGGCCGCCCGGAGGACTTTAAGTGGCTGGAGAGCGCCGGTGTGTCCGTGGTTGGCTTTGTGGTGGTGATGCGTGTCGGGGGCGGGGTCAGTTTCGCTGAGAAGGTCTGGTTGGCCGAGAGGAGCGGAGCGGGCGGAGCTTTGATCTACCCCGACCCCGCCGACCTGCCGCAGGACCCCCGACGACTCGGACTGAACCCGCACACCGCCGTGTCTGAACACGTAATGCACACACATTCAGAGAAACACACACAGGTGTTCCATGTCTGGCTGCTCCCGACCAATCAGCATCCCCCTCTGTGTCGTCCAATCACAGGTCCACCTGGGGTCAGGTGACCCCTTCACCCCCGGCTTCCCGTCCTTCAATCACACTCAGTTCCCACCCATCCAGTCCTCCGGCCTGCCTCTCATCCCAGTGCTGCCAATCAGTGCCACCGTGGCTGCCAAGCTGCTCAGGTAAGCCACGCCCCCCCAGGTTACCTGCTCAGGTAAGCCCCGCCCCCTCAGGTTACCTGCTCAGGTGTTGCCATGACCTCACTGCGTGTCCTTTGTGTCTCAGCCAGCTGGCAGGTGCGTCCTGTCCTCCGTCGTGGCGTGGTCGGCTGCCGTACGTGCGCTGCGTGGTCGGTCCGGAGTTCAGCTCCGGTCGCAGAGTCACGATGTCAGTCCACAACGTGATGACGCCGGTCCTGCTGAACAACATCTTCTCGTCTCTGGAGGGCCGGGGGGAGCCAGGTACAGGTCTGTAGTCTGGATCTCCATGAACCGGAGACTCTCTAATGAAGATCTCTCTCTCTGTCAGACCACTACATCATCCTGGGAGCTCAGAGGGACTCGCTGGGTCCAGGAGCCGTGACGTCTGGAGTTGGAACGGCGATCCTCCTGGAGCTGGCTCGGACTTTCTCCGCCATGGTGAAGAACGGTAAGACTCACCTGGAGACAGGTGTGTGCTCACTGTGTAGGTGAGGTGTTGCTCTGTGGTCAACGTGTCTGTGTGTGTTTGCAGGTTTCAGTCCCAGACGGAGTCTGCTGTTCGTCAGCTGGGACGCTGGAGATTTTGGGAACGTCGGAGCCACTGAATGGCTGGAGGTTCGTCCAATCAGAAGTGTGTACTCAGTCCTCTGCCTGTCACCAGTTGTGGTTGCCATAGTAACCAGTGACCTCTCTGTGCCAGGGTTACCTGTCCATGCTCCACCTGAAGGCTGTGGCCTACTTCAGTCTGGACCAGGCTATCATGGGTAACGGCTCCCAGCCAATCACAGGAGACCTTGTTTAAACTGCCAATCAGCTGATCAGATGCAGTAAAGTAGTGTGTGTCTGCAGGTGATGACGTCCTGTCGGCCTACACCAGTCCTCTGCTGGTGGACCTGCTGGACGCCGCCATCAGACAGGTGTGTGTGTGTGTTTCAGTGCTGCTTTAATGACATCATGTTTCCTCCTGTGGAGCTATTTTCCTTAAACAGCATCCTATTGAGTTGGAACCACTTGTCCACTGTTGTTGATCATATGTCAATTTCATGAAAACAAGTCCTTTAGAAGGGTTTTCTGGGGACCAACAACAACCCACATGAGTCTAGGACTGTGAAGGAAACATTCCCTCATGGTCGTTGCTTGAAAATCTAAATCTGACATTTGTTTTGGGGGGTCATGGAGGCCAAATGGTAAAAATTGTCCCAAATGGCAGAGGGACAATTGGGACAATTTCTTATTATTTTTTCATATTGTTAATGAAGATAGATTAATGAAAACTTTTCCAATTCAAAGATACGCTCATAGAGATCAACTGACCAACATCCATAGCTGCAAGTTAAAGTCCCCAAAACAGGCAAAAAAGGTCAAAATGTCACCATTTTCCCTTATTCATCGTGATTGTTTGACACATGTAAAAATGGTCACAACATGTGACGGGATGTGGTGAAGCTGTTTGATCCAGATGTTTCCCGGGTGTTGATGTGTGAAAAGGTGGAGCATCCGAAACATGCAGGTCAGAGCATCTACAGCCAGGCGGAGCGAGAGGGAGGCAGCTGGAGGATGTGAGACACACGACGACATCATCGATATCTGCAAATCAATTTAAAATCAAGATGTAGAGAACATTGATTCATGAAGTGAACTCTCCTCCTCAGTATCAAGCCCTTGTTTCTGAACAGCGGAGCGTACAGTTTCACAGCGTTTGCAGGAGTTCCAGCGATGGAGCTCAGATTTACTGAGGTAAGCCGTGTTCTTTAACTCACCACGCCGCCGCGTACAACGAGTACTCGTCACCGGTTTGTGTGTGATCCGTCTGTCCGTCCGTCCGTCCAGGAGCGAGCGTACCCGTTCATCAACACGCCGCTGGACAGCGCCTCCCGCCTGCAGGAGGTGCTGGGTGGTCGTCTGGGGGTGACGGGGCGGAGCTTAGGGGAGCTGGTGGGGGAGATGGTGCTGCGATTGGCCCACAACAGCATTCTGCCGCTACGCATCACTTCCTACGCTCACACGGTGCTGCAGCTCAGCGCTCAGCTCAACAAGCACTCTGCTGAGCTGCAGGTAGGCGGTCCTATATGTGTATATATATATATATATATATATATATGTATACACATGAAGTATCTATTATAGGGTCCTAACAACATGTCTGTCTTCAGTCCAGAGGTTTGTCTCCTCACTGGGTTTTCAGCGCCAGAGGAGATTACAGCCGAGCAGCCGAGACGCTGCAGAGAGCCATCGAGTACAGCGACCTGCACAACCCGACCGCCGCTCGCTACTACAACACACGCATCATGAGGGTACAAGTACTACAACACACGCATCATGAGGGTACAAGTACTACAACACACGCATCATGAGGGTACAAGTACTACAACACGCATCATGAGGGTACAAGTACTACAACAYGCATCATGAGGGTACAAGTACTGCAAACACTAGTACTACAACACGCATCATGAGGGTACAAGTACTACAAACACTAGTCCTACAACACACGCATCATGAGGGTACAAGTACTACAACACGCATCATGAGGGTACAAGTACTACAAACACTAGTACTACAACACACGCATCATGAGGGTACAAGTACTACAAACACTGGTAATGATACTGCTCTGTGTCCCCTGTGTATACAGGTGGAGTACTACTTCCTGTCTCAGTATGTGTCCGTGGTAGAGACGCCGTTCCGTCATGTGATCCACGGTCGTGGTGACCTCACTCTGAGCGCGCTCAGTGAGCACCTGAGCCTCCTGACCTCTGACCCCGAACGCTTCGACGACAAATGCTTCAGACGACAACTCGCCTTCTTCACCTGGACGCTACAGGGGGCCGCCAACGCCCTGAGGGGGGACGTGTACTCTACACACACTCTACTGCACACTACTACACACTAGTACACACTACTACCCAACACACACTCTACTGCACACTACTACACACTAGTACACACTACTACACAACACACACTCTACTGCACACTACTACACACTAGTACACACTACTACAGGGGGCCGCCAACGCCCTGAGGGGGGACGTGTACTCTACACACACTCTACTACACACTAGTACACACTACTACACGACACACACTCTACTGCACACTACTACACAACACACACTCTACTGCACACTACTACACACTAGTACACAACACACACTCTACTGCACACTACACACTAGTATACACTAGTACACACTACTACACTAGTACACGATACTGCACACTACTACACACTACTGCACACTACTGCACACTAGTACACACTAGTACACAACACACACACTACTACACACTAGTACACAACACACACACTAGTACACACTAGTACACAACAGACACACTACTACACACTAGTACACACTGATACACACTAGTACACATTGATACACACTAGTACTTCCTAACACTGATGAAGACTAGATGATGACATCACTCTGTCGTTATTTAAAGTCATTGATTGTATCAACAGATTTGTAAAAATACTTAAATATTAAATATTTAATTTACTCCTAAAGCATTTCTCTTTGATCTCTTTGACCTTTGACCTTCAGTCAGACAGGAAGTTCAGTATGAGTGACATCATCAGGAGCTGTAAGAATCGCTCTTTGAGAACCTGACAGGAACATGAGACACACCTGTGAGCTGAGGAACTCACTAAAGCTGCATGGAGGAGAGCAACGAGAGGAGTGAGAGCTTTAATGGAGGAGAACAACGAGAGGAGAGAGAGCTCTAATGGAGAACAACAAGAGGAGAGAGAGATCTAATGGAGGAGAACAACGAGAGGAGTGAGAGCTTTAATGGAGGAGAACGAGAGGAGTGAGAGCTTTAATGGAGGAGAACAACGAGAGGAGAGAGAGCTCTAATGGAGGAGAACAACGAGAGGAGAGAGAGCTTTAATGGAGGAGAACAACGAGAGGAGAGAGAACTTTAATGGAAGAGAACAACGAGAGGAGGGAGAGCTCTAATGGAGGAGAACGAGAGGAGAGAGAGCTTTAATGGAGGAGAACAACGAGAGGAGAGAGAGCTCTAATGGAGAACAACGAGAGGAGAGAGAGCTTTAATAGAGAACAACGAGAGGAGAGAGAGCTTTAATGGAGGAGAACAACGAGAGGAGAGAGAGCTTTAATGGAGGAGAACATCGAGAGGAGAGAGAGCTTTAATGGAGGAGAACAACGAGATGAGAGAGAGCTTTAATGGAGTCATTGAAGTATGATTCAGTTTCTGGAGCCGTTACGCTCAAAATAAGAAAAGTTGAAGAAGACTGAAGTCAATCGGAGCAGCAAGGATCCATAAACCGGCTGGACACTCTGAGCTTTCTGGGAGGACCAGCCTTGCTGGAGGAGTGCTGATCCCGGAGCAGGAGGTGAACAAGGACTCATGTTCCTACAGCCTGGACCAGCATGAGGCTCCTTAACTTCAGGGATTCATCAAGATACGTCCCTTTAACTGCAACTCTCCAGACTTCTTCTTCTGCTAGAAAGAACACTCACACGCTGGAATAAACTGAACTCAAATAAAATGAACTGCCATATATTCCCTTAGCTCTGGAATGGAACTACAACCCCCAACACTCACACACACACACAAACACACACACTCACTCACTCACACACACACTCACACCTCATCACTAACACATAAACTATTGACATTCTTGGAGTCCTCATTCATTTATTACTCAATGAACATTAGATTAGATTAGATTTGTGTATCTGGACTCGGTCATGGGTTTTATTTGATTTAATAAACTTTTTTTGTGTTTAATTCTGTATTTGAGAAGAAACTCCGTTTGATCTGATTCATGATGTGTGTGTAAAATACACGTGACTTCAATGAAACGCGTTCATTGGCTGAGTTTTGCTCACGTTGCATGTAGTAGTCGGGTTAGTTCTCTTAGTGTTCACAGTGATATCCGTTTATTAAATTGACGGATAGCATTTCCATTATTCTCCGGTCTGGAGCCCAACGTGTCTTTGAATAGTTGTGAGGACAGCAGCATTTAAAATCAATTCTTTGTTGGACAGGAAGCCAGTGCAGAGACCTCAGACCAGGACTGATGTGATCCTCTCTCCTGGTCTCAGTGAGGACTCGAGCTGCAGCGTTGTGACTGACTTGTTACAGAGACCTGTGAACACTCCGTTACAGACGTCCAGTCTGCTGGAGAGGAATGCATGGACAAGTTTGACCTGTTGAGACATTAGTCCTCTAGTCCTCTAGTCCTCGATGTGTTCTTCAGGTGACAGGAGGCTGGTTCTGTAATAGTCTTGATGAGGCTGTTCAGGTTCAGGTCTGAATCCAGAACTACAGGTTTCTGGCTTGTTTGTAGTTTTTAACGTCAGTGATTGAAGCTGAGCGCTGACTTTCAGTTGCTCGTCCTGACTGAAGACATCAGAACTGTTGTTTACGGCCAAGACGTTCCGCTGTTTCACTTATTTCGCTTTAAAGATGTGAGGTTTGATATTGTTCTATAATGTTTCATTGTTGTGGAGTCTAAACTAGCCTTCTTTAGGAGTGTTTAATAACCTGAGACACCTGAGAGAAGGGATGTCATGCAGTTTGAAACATCTTATAAAAAGTGTGTTGGTAGAACATCCAAGCAGCAGGAGGATGACTTCACATGTTGTGTCATGTCTTCCAGGCTTCTACGGTCAATTGAATGAAACTGTGTCATGATGTTTGAATGGATGCTATTCAGAGATGGAGACAACACACATCCTGTGGCTGATGTGGAGGCACTGACTGCTTGACTGCTTGACTGACTGACTGGAGCTCAGCAGCTACTGACTCTGGAGGGTTTGTTAGCCTGTCAACGGTAGCCAATGAGACGCATGTGTTGTTATTGTTTCTGGTTATGACGTCAGAGAAGAAGGACTGACTTGTCACACTGAACCTGGAGATTTGTTTTTCTCCTCCTGCGCTCAGCTTTCCGACACTCGTTTCTCTCTTCTGACCAGCGAAGCATCTCTCCAAGGAGGTCTTTGCTCAAGGAGACAACCTTCACTTTAGTGGGTTCAGTGGGTTCAATAACATCTTTAACTTTAGAATGAAGTTTTTCTAAAGCTCATTGGCTGAGGTGCAGAGAGGGCTGGTGTGGAGCAGAACCTCTGAATAAACACTTCTCTGGTGTTTTCAGAGAACCTCGGTTTGGACTTTTGTGTGTAATACCGTGTTCATTACACGCGTCCATCGCGCCGCCGGTCTCGCGGGGACTATTTGTGTTCATTCGCGCTGGAGAGGGGGCGTGGCTTATCGCCCTGAAAGCCGTTCAACTGTCCGCCATTAACCATGGAAAAATAACCTCCATTTCTGCTTAGTACGTGTTGTGGAAGTCACAGATATCCCGGGAAACTAAACGCCGTCATGTCTGGTTCATAACATTGTCCAGAGGAGCTCTGTGGATTGTATCGAGCTGTATTCACTGTGTCTAGTGAGCCACACGTCGCTGTTTAGTTTGGTCTCTGTTGATATGAGGTATCATAGAGCTCTGGGTGAACACAGACGGCTACAGGATTTATTTCCTGATTCAACAACGGCAGGACGTCACTGATGACAGGGGGAGCATCTCAACGCTGATAGGCTATCACGCCACAGCGTCACGCGAATATTTCGCAGAAGTTGAAAAATTTCACCTCGCCCGATTTCACCTTCGCGTCCATCGCGTGATGATTAGGTCCAGAGTGTGCCTCTGTTGTGGGGGGGTCCTGTCACATGCTGACGAGTGAGTTATAATTATGAGATAGTAAATTATAATATAATATTAAGAGTCTTTCTGTGAAACAGCTTCCATACCATGCTACTGTTTAGCTCAGACGCACTAAACTATCTCATTGATCTATAGTCTTAAAACCACAACCCTCCGTCCCACTAGAGGTCTGTGTCCTGCTGCTGTCTTCTGTCTTTCAGGTTGTGGATCAGCAGCTAACGAGCCCACCTGAACCAGCATCAGCCCCTCTCCTCTCTGACTCTTGATTGGTTGACGTGGCTGCTTATTTGTCTGTTTGTTTAGTTATTTGTTCTTAAATAAAAGTATATTTAGGACTTTTCCCACTCATCTTGTCTCCCTTTTGTTACAACCGTGGAGCCGAGTTGTGACAGTTTGAAACCAAAACTGTATATATATACTGTGTGTGTGTATATATATATATATATATATATATATATATATATATATATATATATGTATATGTATATATATATATATGTATATGTATATATATATATATATGTGTTGTTGGTCTGAGGAGTACTCTGAGTTGTTGGAGCTGCTTGTTTGTCAGATTACAGTTGGATGCTGTTGGTCTGAGCCTTGAAGGCTTCACTGAGGGAGGCGATGGTTTCTGGTGTTTCTGCTACCTCATGTTTTAGTGATGATGGTTTTCATGATGAGTCATGTTCTAGAGGTTTCTGGGTAACTCTGGACAGCCTGTTGGGGGTCTGGGTGTTGGACCAGAGGTACCTTACAGGTGTTAAACCTGAAAAACTGAAGACATAGTAAGCACGTCGCTAGTTAAAGGCGGGACGTGGTGAACTGCTCGTTGTGACAGACAAACTGTTAGCTTAGCATAAAGCGCTATGGTTCATGCCTTGGTTGGTGTGAGCTGATGTTTAATGGAGGTGATGACTCCTCCTCTCCACTAGAGGGCTCTGTCTGCTGTCCAGACCTGATCCCGGTGTGGTCCCAGATATAAAGACTCACCATCTGATTTCACCATCTGACCATCTTATTTATTTAGTTTAGTTCATGTTCATGTTCTTTAAATCACTTTAAACTCGTCTTCCTGTTGAACTCTGCTGCCCTCTAGTGGTTAAATCATGTAATGTTTATGACTCATTAAATGATGTAACAGACTTCCTGACACGAGCAACTGCTGATACTCAAAGTCCCAGAATGCACTGCAACAGCTTCCTCCTCCTCTAATGACCAATCAGAGCACAGCAGTCATCTACACTCTTCACTTTAATTATATTATACTTTAATCTCCAGCGTCAACCAATGAGGAGGAAGGTGAGCCCAGGTAACTAGCTTAGCATGCTAGCTCCTATATGCTCTTATCACTTTAAATCTGTCGGTGTTCAGATGTTCAGCGGTGTTACAGTTAAAAGTGTCCCCCTCTCAACACACGTCACACGACGACATCGACGTGACATCATCGACACACCAATCAAACACATTCAGGTTTTATAAGGAATTTATTTCAATATTTCAATTTCATTTAGAACTAATTATTTCATTTTACAACCAGTCAGTCGTCACTCCAACTGTGTGTGTGTGTGTGTGTTACGGTGTGTGTGTGTGTCACAGGCTAAGGAATATTCAGATATAAGTTTAATAAAGTGTTTCTGTCAGTGCTCAGAATGAAAAGACCTCAGGTGTGTGTATCTGAGTGTGTGTGTGTGTGTGTGTGTGTGTGAGAGAGAGATATTACATCTTCAACAGTTAGGATTAATTTTATTATAAGAATTATTAGAATTATTCACATGACCCTGATATTCAGTCTAAAAGACCCACTGGAACCATCAGAAACCAGTTCAGGAGCATTGTGGGTAATGGAGTCAGGACAGACCCCGCCCCCCCCCACATTTAGCCCCGCCCCTCAGCTGGTCCTGGTTCAGGAGCAGATAATCATGGGGACTGTGGTCCAAAAGAGACCCAGAGCCAGGAAGTGTGGCTAGAAGATCTTGAGCTGGGGACTGTGGGTAATGTAGTCCATAGCCTTTTGCTCACAAAGAGATATGTTCAGCTGCAGGTTCACCTCCTTGTTGCTGCTTAGCCAAAACGGTCCAATGCAACAGAGGGGGATTGTGGGTGTTGTAGTCCAGACAGAAGGGGGTTGTGGGTGTTGTAGTCCCGTCAATCGGGCAATAGGGGGTTGTAGTCGAGATGGAAGGGTATTGTAGTCGTAGTCCAGACAGAAGGGGGTTGTAGTCATTGTGGTCCAGACAGAAG
>NW_022280219.1:44674-53622 GCF_004355925.1 Anarrhichthys ocellatus | reverse complement strand
AAGGGGGTGTAGGGTGTTGTAGTCCAGACAGAAGGGGTTGTAGGGTGTTGTAGTCCAGATAGAAGGGGGTGTAGGGTGTTGTAGTCCCGACAGGAGTTTGTAGAAGATGAAGTAGAGCAGAGGGGGATTGTGGGTATTGTTGTCTAGTGTTTGATACTTTAAGCCCTGAATAGACTGTGTTTGAGCCCTATAGTTTTATTTACAGTCACACAAGTCTTTATGTACAGTACACTACACACACACCCGTACACACACACACACACACACGCACCCACACACATGCACACACCACTTTCACATCACATAAATAAATAAATAGATAAATCATTAAATAAATAGGATAATATAAATACTTCATTACCAACTGAACTCTACAGTCCTGATTCATTATTTACTGATAATACAGGATCAATCAATCAATCAACCAATCAATCAATCAATCAATCAATTAACCATCTGTCTCTCTGACGCAGACAGACGGGTCCACTGTCCTTAAAGAATCTAATTTCTACAGCATCCGTCCAATCAGGCAGCTCGCTCGTCATCCCGTAGAAAGAAAAGAAAACTGTAAAAAGACCAACGGCGGCTCTACGTGAGGTGACACCGCTGGGGGGGGGAGGAGGTTCCCACTAATACGACGCCCATCGCTGGCTGCAATCAGAGTCTGTCCCGAGCAGGAACCCAGATGTACGGGCCGCTCTGCTCCTCAATGACGGCTTTGACCAGGTGGTAGACCTCCTCGAAGCTGTCGCCGTGCACGATGGCTGCACACACACACACACACACACACACACACACAGTTAACATCAATTTGAAACTATAACGTTCGTCTCACCTGCATGAAGATGAAGTTTTTACCTGAGAAACACTCGAGGAAGTCTTGTTCCAGTTTGATGGCTCGATCCAGAGCTTTCCTCGCCTGGTCCTCTGAGAGACGCTTGTTCAGATCCCTGCACACACACACACACACATTACACACCAACACACATGTTCCGAATGAACTGTCCCAGTGACACAGCAGTGAGAGCGTCTACATCAGCTGTGACGTATGTCATGACCTCACTGATGACCTCACTGACTTACAGGATGTTCTCCAGGGACCGTGGTCGGATGAAGATGGCGATGGGTTGAAGCTGAGCGGCCTGCAGCCTCCTCACCGCGTTGGCCGACACATCCAGGATGCAGTGTTTCCCCTGGTGAGCACACACACACATGCACACACACACACACACACGCACACTGTCCTCAACTCACCACTTCAACATCGCTGACACCGTCACCACGATAAGCGGCGTGTCTCTCACCTGCTCGGCCACCTGCCGGACGCTCTGCACTGACGTCCCGTACAGGTGGTTGTTGTACTGTCCCGCCTCGATGAAGCGGTGGGACTGGATGTCCCGCTCCATCTGTTCCCGTGACGACACAAAATGGTAGTCCCGCCCGTCGGCCTCGTAGTCCCTCCGGGGGCGGGTCGTGTCTGCAGAGAGAGAGAGGGGGAGTGACATCACTTCCTGTTTGTCTATGTCATGTTTTTCAGCTTTAACAACACTTACGTGGGACGCAGGAGCCGAACTTGTCCGGGAACTCGGAGAGCAGGTCGTCGTTGACTCGGTCTTTGGTCGGCCCCAAGATGATGACCGGACGAGCGTAGTCCACTAGAGAGACAGACGGGAAACTTTATTAACACCTGCTCGTTACTGACAAACAGACAGGTAACTTTATTAACACCTGCTCGTTACTGACAAACAGACAGGTAACTTTATCAACACCTGCTCGTTACTGACAAACAGAGACAGGTAACTTTATTAACACCTGCTCATTACTGACAAACAGACAGGTAACTTTATTAACACCTGCTCGTTACTGACAAACAGAGACAGGTAACTTTATCAACACCTGCTCGTTACTGACAAACAGAGACAGGTAACTTTATCAACACCTGCTCATTACTGACAAACAGAGACAGGTAACTTTATTAACACCTGCTCGTTACTGACAAACAGAGACAGGTAACTTTATTAACACCTGCTCGTTACTGACAAACAGAGACAGGTAACTTTATTAACAGCTGTTCGTTACTGACAAACAGAGACAGGTAACTTTATTAACACCTGCTTGTTACTGGATTGGATTGGATTGGTCGACTGGATTCAGTGTTCTATTGATTGCTTGATAATATAACTGTAGGTAGAGTTAGATTAATAGCAGTCTGGATGCATCGATCATCGTCCACGAGGACCTGAACTGTAGCAGCCTCTGAGTGGTGGACTGAACAACATCGTGTTTTATTCCTCACGTGTAAGAGGCAGGTTGTGTTAAAGGTTAAAGGTTAAAGTTGACACTGACCTTCAATCTGAGTGATGAGCTCGTAGCTGTGAACGAAGCCTTCTCTACCTGTGAACAGAAAGCAGAACGTTTACAAAGTGAAGACATGAGACGCTGCGTCTTCCTCCAGTGTTTCCTGTTCCTACCTTTACTCTTCATACGGGACCACTCTTTCCTCTCCACCCTGAAACACACAAACACTGTCGGTCACCAGGAGTTTGTTTACCGGAGCAGCCGGTCTAGTGGATGATGGATCATATTGAACCTGTGCTTAGAGGGGATGTAGCCCAGCTCCTCCAGCTCCCCCTGCTGGTTCACCCGTCTCGCCTGCCACCACTCGTCGTCGGCGCTGTCCATCACGTGGAGAACCTCCCCAAAGTTAAAGTCCAGAGCTTGTGATAGAACTCCGCAGTCCCACTGCTTATCGTAGTCGAAGAGCGCCCTGAAAACCACAACAAACACACAGTCAGTCCTGATGACCACGGCTCCTCCAGCCGGACCAGGTGTAAGGAGACCCGGCTCACCTGAGGTAGAAGCTGCGGTTGACTCTCAGACTCCCGGACGAGCTGTTCATCATCTGCTCCCTCAGGTCATGGATCTTTGCTTCGAAGCGACTGTACTCTGCAGACAAGACGACAGGTACTACTGTTATTGTAGTAATACTACTAGTACTAGTATTGTGTTGTACTACAGTGGTCAGGTGTGTGCTCACCTTCAGGTCTGTACTGGGCCACGATGGTGACGGTCTGACCCGCGTTCTTCAGAGCTGCTGCTGCCTGTTCATGAGTGGCATACCTGAGATCCACACCATTCACCTGTACACACACACACACACACACACACACACACACACACACGCACACACAAAGTCATTTAAATATCTAAACCAAAGAAGAACCTGGTCTCTGTACTCACACTGAGGACCTGGTCTCTGTACTCACACTGAGGATCTGGTCTCTGTACTCACACTGAGGACCTGGTCTCTGTACTCACGCTGAGGATCTGGTGTCTGTACTCACACTGAGGATCTGGTCTCTGTACTCACACTGAGGACCTGGTCTCTGTACTCACACTGAGGACCTGGTCTCTGTACTCACACTGAGGATCTGGTCTCTGTACTCACACTGAGGATCTGGTCTCCCTTCCTGAGCTCTCCGCTCAGGTCTGCTGGTCCTCCTGCCAGGATGAAGGAGATGAAGATCCCCTCTCCGTCCTCTCCACCCACGATGTTGAAACCCAGACCGGTGGACCCCCGCTGGACGCAGACCCGGCGGGGCTCCCGAGAATACTCGTCCTCTCCCATCATGCCTCGGGGTATGGGTGAGTATCGCCGTGGTGACGGAGGAGGGAGGACTTGTGGGTAATCGCACATGTAGTCCGGCTCCATGTAGGCTGCAGAGAAATAAAGGACAGGATGTGTAAAGGACCAGATAGGAACAGGACCAGATAAGGACAGGACCAGACAGGGACAGGACCAGATAGGAACAGGACCAGATAAGGACAGGACCAGATAAGGTAAGAACCGGGTTTATGTTACAACCAGGTTCAAGTTGAAATCGGGTTCAGGGAAGAATCGGGTTACAAGTACTAGGACTAGGTTAGAACTAGGTCAGGGTAGAACCAGGTTCAGGATAAAACCGGGTTCAGGAACCAGGTCAGGGTAGAACCAGGTTCAGGCTAGAACCAGGTCTAGGTTAGAACTAGGTCAGGGTAGAACCAGGTTCAGGCTAGAACCGGGTTCAGGCTAGACCAGGTCTAGGTTAGAACTAAGTCTAGGTTAGAACCAGGTCAGGGTATAACCAGGTTCAGGCTAGAACCAGGTCTAGGTTAGAACTAAGTCTAGGTTAGAACCAGGTCAGGGTATAACCAGGTTCAGGGTAGAACTAGGTCTAGGTTAGAACCAGAACCCCTAGCGGCTGGTCTGAGACCCTCATCCAGGTCTTTGACGCTATTTGTGGAGCAGCTAACAGCATAGCTTAGCATAGCATTGATCGCACCAAACTCCATTCAGACAACGGCTGTTTTAACTTCACACACAAATGATCACGTGATCATCAAACAGGAAGTTTACGTACAGCTGGTCAGGTCGGGGGGGCTGTATCGATCAGCTGGGTGGATGTACTGCGAGGTGGGCGTGGCCACCTTCAGGTAGACCACCTCCCCCGTGTTCTTCAGGGCCACCACGGCGTCCTCGTGCAGGACGTCCTCCAGGGACACGTGGTTCACCTGCCGAGGACAGAGGTCTGAGGTCAGGTTAAGTGAGAGTCCTGAGGACAATATGAAGACGTCTTTGAGGGGTTTTTACTTACCGCCAGGATCTTGTCCCCGATCTGGAGCCGTCCATCGCGGTGCGCCGCTCCGCCCTCGATGATCTTAGTGACGTAGATGCTGTTGTCTCCTGGAACGTGTTGGTTCCCCACACCACCCGCTATACTGAAGCCCAGACCTGAACCAGACAGAGGCAGGGACAGATAGGGACAGGACCAGACAGGGACAGGGAGAGGGACACACAGGGAGAGGGCCACACAGGGACAAGACCAGACAGGGACACACAGGGACAGGACCAGACAGGGAGAGGGACACACAGGGACAGGACCAGATAGGGACAGGGAGAGGGACACACAGGGACAGGACCAGACAGGGACAGGGAGAGGGACACACAGGGACAGGTCCAGACAGGGACAGGACCAGACAGCTTAAAACCTGTGTGATGAATCACGTGAAGACGGTTCTTACTGGAACACATTTAATACAAAGTAAAAGTCCTTCAGCTGAACACAGTGAGACAGACCACTACAACTGTTTCCTCCCCTCGTCTCCTTTCCTACCTTTAGGTCCTTTCATCAGTTTGATTTGTGTGATGCGTTCGCTCGGTGGGCGTCGCCGCAGGACGTAGAGCCTGACGACAGGCCCCGCCTCCTTCAGCGCCTCCACTGCAATGGAGTGAGTGACCTCACGCACGTCCACGTCGTTAACAAATACGATGCTATCGTTCACCCTGAAGACAGAGACAGAAACCAGTGAGGACATCTGGACCTCAATCCTTCAGAGGAGGGTTAAAGGGTTCAGACCTGGTTTTAAGGTCCAGGTTACAACCGGATTTAGGTAAGAACCAGGTTTAGGTAAGAACCGGGTTCAATTTAGAACCAGGTTTAGGTAAGAACCAGGTTTAGGTAAAAAACGGGTTCAAGTTAGAACTAGGTCAGGGTAGAACCAGGTTCAGGGTAGAACCAGATCTAGGTTAGAACCAGGTCTAGGTTAGAACCAGGTCAGGGTGTAGGCTGTAGATGGATCTGTACCTGAGGCGTCCGTCCTGGGCGGCTGCTCCTCCAGGGATGATCTTAGTGATGAAGATGGATGGGTCATCTCCGATGTGAGGATTATCGGTTCCTCCTGCGATGCTAAAGCCCAGACCAGAGTTCCCCTAACACACACACATTAATACACACATTAATACACACATTAACACAATAATACACACATTAACACACATTAACACGTTAATACAGACATTAACACATTAATACACATATTAACACATTAATATACACATTAATACACATTAACACATTAATACACACATTAAGACATTAACACATTAACACATTACTACACATATTAACACATTAACACACACATTAACACATTAACACACACACATTAATACACATTAATACACACATTAACACATTAATACACATATCAACACATTAATACACACATTAACACATTAACACACACATTAACACATTAATACACATATTAACACATTAACACACACACATTAATACACACATTAATACATACATTAACACATTAATACACACATTAACACATTAATACACATATTAACACATTAATACACACATGAATACATTAATACACACATTAATACATACATTAATACACACATTAACACATTAATACACACATTAACACATTAACACACACATTAACACATTAATACACACATTAACACATTAACACACATATTAACACATTAATACACACATTAACACACACATTAACGCATTAATACACATATTAACACATTAATACACACATTAACACATTAATACACACATTAACACATTAACACATACATTAACATATTAATACAYACATTAACACATTAATACACACATTAACACACATATTAACACATTAATACACACATTAACACATTAACACACATATTAACACATTAATACACACATTAACACACACATTAACGCATTAATACACACATTAACACATTAATACACATATTAACACATTAATACACACATTAACACACACATTAATACACACATTAACACATTGTAGGGATTTCATCATCTGAACAAAGAATGTTTTTGGATTCTGAAGGAGAGAACGGATAACTTCTGTGCCCCATTCTCCCCGTTAACGTCGACATTTTGCCAGTCATAAGGAAGAAGAATTCCCTTCATTTCCGAGAAAGTCTCCGCGCACTCCGGATCCCGAGTTGAACCAGGAAACCCGAGAACCACATTGACCACTACGAAGTGGTCTCACAGTAGGAGGCTTATGTCTGGGCAGAGTTAGGTCATAGAGTGTTTATTACCTTGTTTTGTTTAAGTTTACTGTATTGTTATAATGTGTTGTGTGTTTACGGACCACCGAGTGCTGTGAAGAACCTACTGTTGTGTTCCATGCTGCTGTAGTAGTGTTGTGTTAGATCATCAGTGAGGCTGCTTATCGAGACTATCACGGCCGAATCTGAGTTCACCAGTCGGGTTTCTGTGCGACGGAGAAGCAGTTACTATTTACTGCGACACTGAAGATCTGCCTTTTTTGAGTGTTTTCCTTTTTTTCTCTTCTTTTACTACCCCCCACACACACACACACACACACACACACTCGCACACACACACACACACACTGGGTTAGCTAACTATCTCAGACAGTGGAAATGCGGTCTCTATACGAGACTACCCTCCACTTTGATAGTCCTACGTATCTAACTCCGCCATATTGTTTGTGGACCCACGTTTCAGATTACAGTCAGCCATTGTCTGAGTAGTTTCTCGCCTCTCCCCCCCCCACACACACACACACACACACATACACACACACACACACTCTCACCACAGATAGTTTGTTGATGTTAGCGTGCTCATGATTGTATAGTTGTTGTTATTTTTAGATTATTTAGATGATCATTATTATTGAACTTAATAAACTCTGTTCTACTCTAAAGAGCAGCTGTCTGTGATTACTGTGTGTTTGTGATAACAGCTGATATAAACCTTCACCTTCACTCTGGATGTGTAACAGCACTCAGACTGTTGACATTGTGAGTGAACACTAATGATGAGACTTAGTTTATAGTTTGTTTATTGGTCCCTGTTCTCAGGGTGGAGCCCCGTTAATTTTTCATAATTGTTAATAATCTCACTGACGTTAATAATTCTATTGGTGTATTTAATGTTGGATCTCAGTCATGTGACACACTGACAGCTGTGACTCTGAACACAAGCGTTAGATTAAAGTTCACATGTTTGATTCCTGAAATAACCGACGTGAGTTAAAATAAGCTGCTGATTATTCCTGGAGCTTTGAAACAGTTTCTAAAAACAGCTCACACACACACACAGTACACACTGTAACACACCCATAATACACACTGTAACACACACACAGTACACACACATAATACACACTGTAACACACACACACTTAACACTCACTGTAACACACACACACACACAGTACAAACTGTAACACTCACACACTTATTACACACTAACACACACACACAGTGCACACTGTAACACACACACACACATAATACACACTGTAACACACACATGTATCAGGATCCCTTCGTTTTCATTGATTCAGAGTCTCAGAGACAGAAAGTTTCCTGCTGCTGAACCGAGAGGACATTTAGTCCTTAGTGTGTGTGTACGTGTGTTACAGTGTGTGTGTACCTGTGTTACAGTGTGTGGTATGTGTGTATAGCGTGTCACAGGGTGTAGTGTGTCTGTACTGTGTGTGTATTGTATGTGTGTGTATTTTGTACGTATATTGTGTGTGTGTATTTGTGTGTGTATAGTGTATGTGTTACAGTGTGAGTATTTTGTGTTACTGTGTGTACTATGTGTGTATAGTGTGTGTATAGCATGTACTATGTGTCTGTGTGTATAGTGTGTGTTGTGTGTATAGTGTATAGTGTGTACTGTGTGTGTTTAGTGTACAGTGTGTGTGTGTACTTTGTGTGTATAGTGTGTGTTGCGTTGTGTCTCACCCTCTCCAGAGTGATCTCTTCGTACTCCAGCTCTCCTTCTGATCCGTTCATCTATAAAAACAGAACAAGATTTAAATCACATGCAGCATCTCTCTCTGTCTCCAAGGCAACACCATGGTAACTACTGTCGAGCCCTCAGGGGGCCGGTTACCAGGCAACTGTAACTGTAGCTATGGCGACCACCTCTCCGTCCACCACATGATTATTACATCACTTCCTGCAGAGACATCAGGTCGGTTTCAGAAGATTTTATTGATCATCAATCAACAGAAATCTCTCGTTACGTTGTTACTTTAAGGTGTTACATCCCGGTGTTACTACAGCCCAGTGTTACTACAGCCCAGTGTTACTA
>NW_022280219.1:41215-44664 GCF_004355925.1 Anarrhichthys ocellatus | reverse complement strand
GTGTTACTACAGCCCGGTGTTTCTCTCTCTCTGTCTCTCTGTCTCTCTCTCTCATATATTCTGTCTTTCTGTCGGTCTCTCTGTCCGTCAGGGCTGCACAGCTGTCATCACTGTGTTTGTCTCTGGAGGAGCTTCAGTTATATAACAGAGAGAGAAAGAGGCAGTTACAGTTCACTGTGAATTAATTAAAGCTCTTCACTTCCCATGACAGCTCTCTCTCTCTCTCTGTCTCTCCTTCTCTCTATATGAGAGACAGACACAGACAGAGAGAGAGAGACATATATAGACACATATATATATATGTATATATATGTGTCTATATACAGTATATGTCTCTCTCTCTCTCTCTCTCTCTCTCTCTCTCTCTCTCTATCTATGTCTCTCTATCTATCTGTGTCTCCATTAAATCCTCTCCACGTTTATCAACCTCTGTGAGAAACAGTCCAGGTTGGTTTCTGAGTCCAGGACAGACCTGAACCACGAGATACAAGTCTGGACCACGAGATACAAGTCTGTACCAATAGATAGGAGTCTGGACCACGATATACGAGTCTGGACGATGAAATACAAGTCTGTATCAAAAGATACGAGTCTGGACCACGAGGACCAAACCTGCTAACAGTCTGGTAGCTTACCTAAATCAATGCTAACAGTCTGGTAGTTTACCAAAGTCAATATTAATAGTCTGGTAGCTTACCTAAGTCACTATTAATAGTCTGGTAGCTTACCTAAATCAATGCTAAAAATCTAGTAGCTGATCAAAATCAATTTTAACAGTCTAGTAGCTTATTCAAAATGTCAGTATTTTAGCTAACTGAAGCTAACTAACTAACTTGTAGCTAACGAAAGTGGAAGATAAACGTCTACAGCTGTTACTTTGAGCCGAAGCTTACAGTGTAGGGGCTAATTAAAGTAAAATACATGTATACTCAGTGTAGCTGCTAACTTTAGCTAAAGCTAACAGTCACAATGCTAAGTAGAGTTAGCCAGGTTCAGGAACAGAACCTACGACGTGAACATAATGAGTCGCGGTTGGTCCAATCAGAGCAGAAACAACATTATTGGTTTGACTACAGGCCCCTCCCCCTCCACCCCTGGTCCAATCAGTAATCAGATCTATTGATCGATAATGAAAGAGGTCCTACCATCATCCTCTGCCTGTGTCTCTTTGCTCGTCTCACGTTGTTGATGAATCGTCTTCCCATCTTCTTAGCGTACCACACCGACACAAACATCACTCCCTCTCTCTCTCTCTGCCTGTCTCTCTCTCTATCTGTTACATAAAGACTGATGGAGTGACGGATGAATAATTAACAAGCCAACAGAAAAGAGAGAGAGAGGGGGGTGGGGGGGTGGAGGAGAAGAACCTCGTTAGGTGTCGTCTCCTGGACCCGTTAACGAAGCCTCCGACATGACTGACAGCTCAGCTCATCACTCAGTGAGAGAGAGGGAGAGAGAGAGAGAGAGAGAGACAGAGGTGATAAACCAGATGAAGTGGAATGAAGAACGATCGAATCCCAACGAGAACAGAAAAAGAGAGAGGTTGATTCTGTCTCTCTGTCATCCCTCCTTCCTTCCTTGCTCCTTCCTTCCTCCTCCTCTCTTTATGCTCGACCCGACGCCTGACTGAGCAGCCTCAGTGTGTCTATGTCTCTCTACCACTCTCTCTCTCTCTCTCTCTTTCTCTCTTTCTCTCTCTGAAGGAATCCCATCCCCTTTGTGACGTCACTATTTTACCAGCAGAGAGAGAGAGAGGTAGAGAGAGAGAAAGAGGTAGAGAGAGAGAGAGAGAGAGACAGAGACAGAGACAGAGAGAGAGACAGATAGAGAGAGAGAGAGAGAGAGAGAGAGAGAGAGAGAGAGACAGAGAGACAGAGAGAGAGAGACAGACAGAGAGAGAGAGAGAGAGAGAGACAGAGAGAGAGAATGATTTCAGCACACATTCAGGCTAATGTTGTTACCATGGTAACTCCCCTTCTGCCCCCCTCCATTGTCGTCATTGTCATGGTGATGGCCGAGCAAAAAAAGAGAGGGATACATTCAGAGCATCCTACACTGTGTGTGTGTGTGTGTGTGTGTGTGTGTGTGTGTGTGTGTTTCAGTAATTAGACACCAGTAAATATAAGAGCCTCAGAACCTCCTCAGCCAGCCCTAGAGGGGTTCTTAAGAACCCCTAGAACCTCCTCAAGGCCCCTACAAGACCCTCAAGCACCGTAGGAACCTCCTCAAAGACAATGTCCTCTGGTGGAGAACTTTCTCAAAAGCACCAATCAATCAACTTCCTTTCAACACTGTTTGACTGACAGCTGAATTCTGGGAAGTGTAGTAGTGCAGAAGTCCCCCTGTGTGTGTGTGCACGTACGGTGAGTGCGGCAGGGTGTGTGTATCCGTCCAGGTGTGCGTGGCTCAGCTCGGTGCTGCGTCCATGGGTCATGTGACCGGGGCTGGGGTCAATGGGCGGAGTCTCATCGTCTTGGTAACGGTACTTCTGCAGAGACACAGATCACATGGTGTTAGCGTTAGCTGTTAGGATTAGCATCTCTGAGAACATCCCGCTTAAGTGTCTCGCTCAAGGACACATCGACATGCGACGAGCGGAGGCAGAGCCGGGGATCGAACCACCGATCCTCTGATCGAAGGAAGGCCCTGCTCTCCACTTACCCACAGACGCCCATGAAGGACCACTAAAAGCGTTAGAACCTCCTAAGGGCCAGTAAAGGTCTACAATCTTCTCAAGGACCACTCAAACCTCTAGAACCTCCTCAATGACCACCAAAATCCATAGAACCTCCTCAAATACCACTAACACATATAGAACCTCATGAAGGACCACTAAAAGCCTTAGAACCTCCTAAGGGCCCGTAAAGGTCTACAATCTTCTAAAGGACCACTCAAACCTCTAGAACCTCCTCAATAACCACCAAAAGCCCTACAACCTCCTCAAATACCACTAACACATATAGAACCTCATGAAGGACCACTAAAAGCCTTAGAACCTTCTTAAGGACCACTAAAACCTCTAGAACCTACTGAAGGACCTATAAAAGCACTAGAACCTCCTCACCACTAACTCATTGAGATTGTAAACTTCCAGACAGAGAGAGATAGGACGACACAGAGAGAGAGAGACAGACACAGAGAGAGAGAGACAGACACAGAGAGAGAGAGAGAGAGACAGAGAGAGAGAGACAGACACAGAGAGAGAGAGACAGAGATGCTGATGCAGTTGCCGTAGTAACAAGAAGGCCTTGAGAGCCCCCGTTGCCTGGCAACTAACATCACCAGATAGAAGAGGAGCCAGCAATTCATAAATTCACCAGCCTACATGACCCACAATGCACCTCTCCCTCTGACAGCTGTGTGGTAGATTGTGGAGTGTAAATATACAACCAGACCAGGGCTAAAACAACCAGTAAATATATGACCAAACTAGGGCTAAAACAACCAGT
>NW_022280219.1:38213-41205 GCF_004355925.1 Anarrhichthys ocellatus | reverse complement strand
ACCAGGGCTAAAACAACTAGTAAATATACAACCAAACCAGGGTTAAAACAACCAGTAAATATACGACCAAACCAGTAAAGATACGACCAGAGCAGGGAATAACACACCAGTAAATATATGACAAGACCAGGGCTAAACACATTAGTTATTATATGAACAAACCAGTGATAAAATAACCAGTAATAAAAGTATGGAGTCCCAAAGTTCTGAATGATGATAGTTTTCATTATAGCGCTTGTGGACAAGATCTTCATCTTGTGCCAATTATTCAATTGAACAAGGTATTTTGGGTGTAATCTTGTTTGCAGATATTTTGTATCTTGTCCACAGACGTCGTTTGCTCAATATCGATATATTGTGAAAATGATCTTCCTCTTTTGCATGAAATATAAAACTATATTTTTTGAGATATTTTCTTTCAAACAATGAAGTTTGAACATGAAAACAAACAAATCTTTCTAAATAGTTTTAACGCAGCCTACAACCACCAATTTGAAACTGTGTTGTTCAACTGTGGTCATTCACGATGCCTCCTCTGTTTCCACTAACGTTACGTTAAAGAAGTCGCACCGCAAAAGTCTCTTCATCTACGATCTTTGCATCTATATGGTGTTTCATTTGTTACCTATTAGACGGTTTGGTGCCATGACTCTCTTACTTACCTCCAATTTACTTACGTACAATAAGAATAGTACGTTTACCGAGAGGAAGTGAATGAATGCAACAGATCAGAGTGACAGAGCATTTTACGAACATCACAAGGAGAACGAGACGCGACCTGTTGCACTTAATTCTAATTCAAACAGATTGTTACGGATCTATGTTTGTTTTCTTATTTTTAATTTGGATAAAACACAACTGCATCATTTGAAATGTCTAAAAAAACACATGTTTTTCCACATGGCTACAGCCCTGCTAACAGCTAGCTACAGGCTGGAGCTAACCTGAGTTAACATACATGCTAATGTGGCCACGCTAACCACACACACACACACACACAGATACAGATACACAAGTGAAAAGAGAGAGAGACGCAGGGTATTGAATGACAACATGACGAAAGCAGCAAACACACAGACATGAAAACCGGCTTTGATGGTTTATGAGGACACGTACACACATACACATGTTTTATGAGGACACGTGTCCTCATAAAACATGTGTGTGTGTATCTGTGTGTGTGTTTTAGCAGCTGCATGCGAGCGGTCTGCTCTTACCTTGGTGGTGACAATGCAGAGGCAGTCCATATCCACACACACACACACACTCACACACACACACACTCACACACACACATTTTCACACACACTCACACACTCATGCTTGATGCCTCTCTCTCTCTCTCTCTCTCTCTCTCTCTCTCTCTCTCTCTTTGTCGCCCTCCCCCTCTCTCTCTCCTCGTCCGTCTGTCTGTCTGTCCTCGCTTGCCCGCTCGCCCTCTCTATCCTCTGTCTGCCAGCACCGGGCGAGCGAGGGGGGGGGGGACAGATGAGGAAGACTGGTGTTTTTTTTGGAGGGGGGGTGGGGGGGGGGTGTACCTCCTTGAGTCAC
Source organism: Anarrhichthys ocellatus (assembly GCF_004355925.1). Classification (NCBI taxonomy): domain Eukaryota; kingdom Metazoa; phylum Chordata; class Actinopteri; order Perciformes; family Anarhichadidae; genus Anarrhichthys; species Anarrhichthys ocellatus. The sequence goes on along the minus strand of NW_022280219.1, from coordinate 39,654 downwards.
TCGCTGGTTGATGTGAGGAGGAGGTGGGGGTTGGGCTCCTGTTGCCATGGTGTTATGCATCTGTTGCTCCGGTAATGCTGCTGCAGCTGTTGCTAGGTAACAGCGATGGGTGTTGCCATGTGCATTAGAGATGTGAGAGTGTGTTGTGTGTGTGTGTGTGTGTGTGTGTGTGTGTGTGTGTTCTTACCTGCCCAGGTGTGTGCGGTGGGCTCGTCGTCTGGTTCTCACAGACCGTCAACTCGTAGAACTCCTGTATGTCTGTACACACACACACACACACACACACACACACGTACACACACACACGCACACACATACACACATACACACACACTCACATTAGTTCTCCGTTTTTAGTCTTGGACCAATCATATCGCTTCTTCATCAGTAATGGAATGTTACAAAGTACAATTACACAATTACTGTACGAATTAGATGTACTTTTACTTTATTTGAATCTTTCTACTTCACTACATTAATCTGACAGCTTTAGTTCATTAATTTGTTAATGTTCATTTATTAGTGATAACGTTGGTAATCTTAGTGTTTTATTTTTGATGTTATTCATTTTAATGTATAAGTAACAATGTGAATACATCAGTAATAATGTTAATGTGTTAGTAATAATATGAATAATGTGAATGTTTTTGTAACAATGTTAATATTGTTAATGTCTTAGTAATAATAATATATTAGTAATAATGTTAATAATGTTAATATATCAGTAATAATGTAATGTTAATTTATTAATTTATTAATACTGTTACTGTTAGTAATATTATGAATAATGTTGATAGTAACAATGTTAATAATTTAAATGTTTTAGTAATCAAGTTAATGTTAATTTATTAGGATTATGTCAATGGTATTGTTAATATTAATATAATATGTTTTTACTATGTATATAGATAATATTTAATTTATATCTGTTGATTAACTTTAATCTGATTGATCTTTGGTTTATGTAATCACAGAGTCACAGATAAAGAGTTAATAAGACACACTCAGGAGTAATCCCTGCATGTGAGGTAATGATACTGTCCAATCACTGAGCGGTGATTTGCTGTGATGTCTCACTTATGACACCATTCATTCCAAATGATCACATGCAGAGAGTGAGTTGTGTGTGTGTCTAACATGTGTGTGTTACCCAGCAGGGCCTGGAACAGGTCACTTTGGAAGATGTTCAGCAGTTTTTCAGCGCGACCCTTGACCCCTTCAGCAGCTCCGGCCTGACAGGCCTCCATCGCCTGCAGAGCACGCTCAGTATCTGTGGAGAACAACAAACACAGGATTTACTGGATTTCTTCTGAACAACAATACACTTTAAACACACAGGAACGTCCTCATATAGTAGGTGCAAAGTTGTTTCAGCTTGGACTTCCGAGAAACTTCAACATGAAACAATGTATCAACCAGTCCATACTGCAACACCTCCAAC
>NW_022280219.1:36715-38203 GCF_004355925.1 Anarrhichthys ocellatus | reverse complement strand
CAACAACTCTAACATGAAACAATGTATCAACCAGTCCAGACTGCAACTATTGCTATTAACCACTAGTTCATACATTGCATATTTTTTCTGATTGAGGGACATTTTAAAATGTCTCATTAAATCTCAGAAATGTTTTTTAAAATCGTCCATAATCCAGCAGAGGGTGCTGCAGCCCCCTCAGTCAGTGTTGATGGGAGATAAATTTGTGTACTCTGTGTGCTGCTGAGTTCTTATCTTGTCAGTCAGTTCAGATGTTTAAAGTGTCACAAATATTTTGTATGATTTTACTTCAAGAAGTGACTTTGATGTTTATTCAGACATTACTGGAATGGTTATGTTAATGAGATGAATACTAACGTTTACCAGATAAAGTGTATTTACTGCAGCATCAGAAGTAGTAGGAGTAGTAGTAGTAGTAGTAATCTTAGTGGTAGCAGTAGTATTAACTTTGCCAGTATCAAAAGTGTTAATAGATGCAGCAGAAGTACTACCTTATCAATTGTATCAATTATAATGGCAATAGTTGCAGTATTAGTGTTAGCAATCGCAGTAACTTTAGCAGTTACAGCAGTAGTACTGTCATTGTAAGTATTGTAGTAGAAGCAATAGTGGTAGTAGAAATATTAGTGGTAACTTTAATTGTAGTAGTAGTATCCAATACAGTATTGCATGTATAATTTATTGTGCAACCCGTAAACCTTTAGTAGAAGCAGTATTGGAAGGTGTCAGTAGCAGTGTAATAACTTGAGCAGTAGTAGTAGTAGTAGTAGTAGTACTATGAGTAGTACAGGTAACATCACACAGAGAGTAATGAATGTCACTGATGACGTGATGAGAACAAACTGAAGAGGAAGAAGAGTGAAGAACAAGGACAACTGACAAACAGACACTATACAAGAAGTATACACTTGTACACACGATAATAAACACACACAGATACACACTGTGCGTATGTTTGTTATAAAAACGTCTCACCTTCTCTCTTCAGCGGCATGTCGTCTCTTTGATCCACACAAATCCTCTTTGGGGATTTTACAAACACAAACACATTGCATGCTGGGTAATGAAGTCCTAATCCCATCAGCCCTCTGTGACACAGATAAGTACACACCGTGGCCCCGCCCTCCTCCTGCTGTCACACCACAGGATTGGACGATGCTGTCAGTCCCAGTTTGATTGACAGCTCTGTTAAACTGAATCATAATCGTTTTCAATTCTGTCTGAAGAGAAATATAAACATAAAGCTGCATTTTAAAAAACTATATGAAAATACAGCTTAATGATGTTGTTTATTCATTATTGATTCATTAGATTTATTAGTGTCAATGGACCCGAACCACTAGACTACTGGAGACTACTGGGAATCAAACCAGGGACCCTCTGTGGGATGGACCTGAACCACTAGACTACTGGAGACTACTGGGAATCAAACCAGGGACCATCTGTGGGATGGACCCGAACCACTAGACTACTGGGAATCTAACCAGG
>NW_022280219.1:32044-36705 GCF_004355925.1 Anarrhichthys ocellatus | reverse complement strand
CCACTAGACTACTGGGAATCTAACAGGGACCTGCTGTGGGATGGACCTGAACCACTAGACTACTGGGAATGAAACCGGGGTCCCTCTGTGGGATGGACCCGAACCACTAGACTACTGGGAATATGTGCATAACATAAATAAAATAAAAGTCAACAAATTAGTTAAATTGTTTAAGTGAAGGAAAAGTTATTTGAACACACAAAGTGTTTCTCTAATCAGCATGAACTGATCAGTTTGAGGAAAATCAAAAACCTACTAAACATAAACAGGTGTGCCATAGCCCTACGCCTTGCCTCTCAGGCTGACTTTATTCTTAATTACGTAACAACTTCGTGACTATATGTCATAGGTGGACTATAAACTCAGATATTTACTCTTTTTTAATAAACTGAGGAATTTGGTTGATAGATTTTCTTGGAGGACATGAACTGCAGCCAGAGAGTTTCAGTTGCCTGCAATCCTGTGCACAGGGCTAATGTTATTGATAAAGATGTCTCTCTGTGGCGCTAAAACAGACAGAAAACCATCCGTCTTCGGTCAGAACCTTGTTGGACACATAAACCGTGTGAAGCCGCTGAAGGTTTACGGATATGTGTTTACTTTTGATTGTTAAATGGTTTATTTCCCGCCGTGATGTGTTTCCTATCAGGCACCATTCAGGACGCCTCTCTCCTTCTGCCGCCCCCTCTCTGAGCTGCGACCAATCAGACGACCTCTCGAGTGGAGTGGTCGTCTGATTGGTGGCAACTTGAGGGAGTGACCGTAGCTCAGCTCGGCACGTGATTGGAGGACTACGCCGTCACTCACGGGTCTAACCGCGGCTGACGTATTAAATAGCGGGCTCGAATCTAGAGCACGGCGAGAAGAAGCTAGCAGCTAGTCGCGGCTAACAGCTAACACTTTAGCAGAAGTCATTATTTATCGCCCCGCACACACGCACTGACACACGCACGCACACGCACGGGCAGCTCAGGCAGGGGCTCGTTTCACGCATATAGTTTGTGTGCGTGTGTTAGCGGACTTTTAGCTCCGCGCTAGCTACTTCCTGCATGTTAGCTGGAGAAGCTAACTGTTTACCAGGCTGTTCCTCGGGTCGGTTTTAATTATTCATGAGGGCGCTCCGTGATTGGTGGAGACAGCGACAGAGGCGGGGCCAGAGAGGGTTTGCGTGTGAATGATAAAACACGTCAGAGGACAAGTGGACTGTTTCTGCAGCACAGAGTGAGTATTAATGAGTATTAATGATGATGATTATTATTATTAATGATTATTAATCCTCAGTAAAAGTGCTAACACCACACTGAACAAATGCAGTAAAATGTAACTGCAGTAAAAGTACTAATACAAAGAATATATAATGTATATATATATATTTTTACACTGCGGTATTATTACTTTTACAGCAGTAACAGTATTTTTAAGTACACTTTAAATTAATTAATTTATGACTAAACATCAGATTTCATGAACTCTCAGCTAAAGTTGTCTGATGGATAAAGTGAAGTACAAATCAATGTATTTATTTAAGATAATTGTGAGCTCTGTGATTGGCTGATCCGTCCGCAGGTGGAAGATGATCAGGATGTCATTGGACACGGAGACCATCCTCCCTCACGAGGTCAGCCCCGCCTTCCCCGGCACCGTCGGCCTATCGGAGCAGCCGCAGCCAGCCAAGACCCGCCCCCTGCTCACTAAGAATGGCCTCCAGTTGCCCGGCAACAGCCAGGCCCCCGTGGACCCCGTCCAGCGAATCGCTAAGAGGCGTTACTCGATGGGCATCGGCTTCAAGGGGCTGGCCAAGCGGCGCCGACGCGCCGTCAGCGACAGCCAATCGGAGCCCGTTCTGCCGAGTCACTTCCTGTTGGGCGGGAACATCTTCGACCCGCTCAACCTCAACTCCCTATTGGACGAAGACGTCAACAGGTACGATGCTCCGCCTTTAATCCAATGATTGATTGAATGATTGGTCGATCGGTTGGTGATTGTTCTTACGTCAGCGTTATCGTTCTTCCTCCTCAGGGCGACCAATCAGGAGACACCAAAGTGCTCACCCCTGCCGTTGAGGGGCGGAGACCCCGTAGAGATCCTGGTTCCTCGTGACATCACAGACCCGCTGAACCTGAAGGGAGGGGGGAGCAGGGGGGGGAAGGGAGGGGGAGGAGTCCTGAAGACCCCCCCGAAGTCCAGGAGGAGACACAGGAACCGACACCATGAAGGGGGGGGGGGCGGAGGAGGAGGAGGGGGGGGAGAGAGGGAGGAGCTACCAGCTCGACTGTTTCCCTCCACAGCTGGACTCACAGGTGAGACTGGAACACCTGGATCTTCTCTGATTTATTGTCACATGACTGTTGGTCTTAGATGAATCAATCATGACGTCATAGTTTCACACTAATGTTTTTACACAATCTGGTTACAGTGAATGCTTTATTTGAGGAGAGATTTTAAATGAGACATGTAGCATAACAAGTTTGATTAAATATCACAATTTAAAGATTAGTCTTGGCTGAATTTTCCTGCCGGAAGCGTTCGTCACACATGATGTGTTCAAGGAACGTCAGAAAGATGAGAACCTGGCGGTCATGACAGTTCTTACAGCTTCTGCCTGAGATAAACGGTGTAGATTTGGCAACAGTTTAAATATGAATATTTGTTGTGTGTAGTTCCTGTGTTGACCAGAGGGGGCAGTGTTTCAGCGTCTCCTCTCCCCTGTGAGCTCAACACGGCCATCACCTGTCGGGACGACGTAGCCCCGCCCCCCATCCTCCCCAGGAGACACACCCACCCTCCACCGGGACACGCCCACAAGCCCAGTAACCAGGGCGACGGTCGCCAACGGAGACGGTGCCGCACCACCTCCACGATGTCAGCGGACTACGACACCACGGCGACCGCAGCTCGGCCAACCAGATTCGAGACGCCACTGGTGGGAGGGGCTAAAGCCGACAGGTGAGTGTTACACCTTAAGTAAAACATCCTGTAATCTGATTGGCTACTCGGTCACGTGACCTCTGTGCTGCCCCCCCCCAAAAGGTGTGGAGGACCTCGGCTCGGCTCGGCTCAGCCACCACGGAAGAAGAAGAAGCACCGCTACCAGTACGGCAACCGCTGCTGTTACTACGGTTACCAGGGTTTCTACGGCGATGGGTGGGAGGGGCACGTGGGGGCGGAGGAGGACCCGAGGCTCCGCCTCCTGGAAGCCGAGTGGTTCAGAGACAAGAAGGTGCTGGACGTGGGCTGCGGCGCCGGTCACCTGACGGTGGCTGTCGCCCGGAGGTTTGGCCCCACCCACATCCTGGGGGTGGAGCTAGACCACCGATTGGTCCACGTCGCCAAGCAGAACGTCAGGCACTTCCTGTCACATGACCTGGTGGTGGAGGAGAGGAGGAGGAGGAGGAGGAGTGGAACGCCGGGAGCCTCCTCTTCATCTCCTACGAGGAAGGAGGAGATGGAGGAGGACCAGCAGGCTCTGTCTCTCCTCTCCTTTCCTCTCTCCTTCAGGGTGAGTCGAGGTCCTCTCTCTGCTCCTCCTCTCCTCCTATCTTCATCATCATCATCGTCATCTTCCTCCTCCAGGTTCCCTAACAACGTCAGCTTCATCCAGGTGAGTCTCACACCTCACACCTGGATATCCAGTACATGAGCCTCTGACATCATCATCACAGCTGTGACTCCTCCCACAGGGCGACTACGTGTCTGGGCGTGACTGGTGGCCTGGGCGGGGCCAGTATGACGTCATCGTGTGTCTGGGCGTGACCAAGTGGGTGCAGCTGAGGTCGGGCGACGGGGGCGTGGTCACTCTGTTCAGACGAGCCTATCAGAGCTTGTCGCCGGGGGGATTGTTTGTGCTGGAGCCGCAACCGTGGAGCAGCTACAGCCACAGCAAGAGGGCCTCGGTAATTTATGTGTGTCCTGTATTTATTATGTTGAGATGACTAACGCTACCGGCTGACGCTACCACCTGATGTTACCGGCTGACGCTACCGACGTTACTAGCGCTCCTGCCGATTTAAACTCAGATTAGTTGTTCACAGTGTAACATTATTAGATAACGAGATAACGTGTAATTAATCCTACTGTCTGTTACACCACTGGGGCGGTCGTGGCTCACTGGGTAGAGAGGGTCATCCGACAAGATCCTATGTCGAAGTGTCCCTGAGCAATACACTGAACCCCTAACTGCTCCCCGGGCACTTGTCAGCAGCCCACTGCTCCCAATAAGCTAGGGATGGGTTAAATGCAGAGGACAAATTTCGTATATATGTGTAAATGTATATGACAAAAAACTTAACTTAAACTTAAACACTGATATATGTATGTACTGTATATACAGTATTTATGTATATTATACTGTGTATATATATATACATAAATACATATATATGCATATTTATGTATATATATACAAATACACACTAAAACCAACTTGTGTGTTTTAGGAGGCGACGGATCGAAACTTCAGGAGTTTGAGACTGAGACCTGAACAGTTCACCTGTTACCTGACTGACAGCGTGGGCTTCACCTCATACAGACTCATCACACACACAGGTACACACACACACACAAACAGGTACACACACACATACAGGTACACACACACACAGGTACACACACATATAGACAGGTGTATACACACACACAGGTACACACACGTACACACACAC
>NW_022280219.1:23379-32034 GCF_004355925.1 Anarrhichthys ocellatus | reverse complement strand
ACAGGTACACACACATACAAACAGGTACACACACATATAGACAGGTACACACAAATGGGTACACACACATACAAACAGGTACACACAAACAGGTACACACAGGTTCACACACACAAATGGGTACACACACAGGTACACACACAAATAGGTACAGACACACACACACACAAACAGGTACACACATAAACAGGTACACACACAAATAGGTACAGACACACACACACAAACAGGTATACACGCACACAGGTACGTACACACACATAAACAGGTACACACACACACACAGGTGTCCCCTCTAATGTGTGATCTGATTGGTGCGTTCTTCCAGGTAATCAGCGGCCAATCTACCTGTTCCACAAAGGCTCCGCCCAGAGGAAGTGATGTCACCAGGACAGGATGTGACACATCTCTCTTTGAGACGCCAGTTTCCATGGCAACCACCCTTGACTTTGACTGACGGGTGGAGAGGAGGAAGCTGATTGGATGCTGTATTTGTGACTCGTGAGCTCGCAGCTGATTGGTTGAACAGTGGAGCCGGTTCGATGACATCACAGACGATAACAAAGGTTTCTGTGGATGTGATCGTCACAGGCTCATCGAGCCAGAGCAAAGGATTGTGGGTTACTCTCGCTGTGTGACCTCTGATTGGACACTGGGCACTTGACAGGAAGTGACACGTCACCTACAGGAGTTTTCTTTTTTCAAAACATTTTATTGTTTAACGTTTTTTTTTGTCAAAATAAATTCATGTTTTGTTGAGATTTAAAGCTGCAGGTATTAATAATATCATGTTATTCTTAATATATTATTAATATTATGTTATTATTTAAATATTGATTCATAAACAGCAGAATAAACACTGGACACATTATAATGTAGAGTAACATTATTAATATTATTAATAGTGTTATTATTATTCATATTCTTATTAATAATGTAGTTTTTACTATCATTGTTGATAGAATTTTTATTATTATTCTGAGCAGTTTAAAAATGTTTTTAAATATTTAACCCTAAATAATAATAGGCCACGCCTCCTCCAGGACCACTGAACCAATCACAGAGAAGCTAAATGTTATGACCAGCTGATGATGTAGTCGCTCTTCACCACATTAGATCATAAATTGGTTGATTGATCCTCGTTAGGTGTGATTAGATCATTGATTAATGATTGACAGATGGGCGGGGCCTCTGTCACAGCCCCAGCTCTAGCCCCGTCTCCTTTCCATGGTCACCAAAGGTCGGCCCCACTGTGTCCTGCATGTCATCGATCAGTTCTCCTCCAGCAGCCACGCCCACTTTATCGTCAGCCCCGCCCCATCCTCTGGTGGATACGCCCCTCTCCAGGAGGTGGAAGCTGGACAAAGGGGGCGGGATCAGGGGAAAGAACTCGATGTCATGTGACGTGTTGTCATGTGACATGTGTGTTTATTTATATATATATATATATATATATATAAACATGATGAATCATAACAAACTTCTTACTGGAGCTGAAGAAATGAAACTCAGCAAACAGCCGAGCAGAAACACAGACTGCAGCAGCGTCTCCAGGTGAGCGTCTCCAGGTGTCTCCTAGAGGTTTGTTTTGCGACAAGATGAAACAAACATATATCACAGAGTCTGTAACAGGAGAGCTCACCTGTCCTCTATTCCTGCACTGGGACACACTGGGACACACTGACACACCCGAGACACACACCGAGACACACTTGAGACACACGAGACACACCTGAGACACACCGAGACACACCTGAGACACACCTGAGACATGTTATTTTACTATTAAATATTTAATTTCTCATTCTTTTTCACATTTTAAATATTGTATATATTATGAAATGATTTATATCAGATATAACAAGCAAATCTTACCCTGCAGCTTCTTGGAGGATAGCCTAGCTTAGCATAATGACTGTATGTTAATGGGATCCGTTAGCCTGTCCAACATAATTAGTCAGATCCATTGATGAGCTCATTAATGAATACTAGTTTCTGATTGGTTCTCACCTGGTGGGCGGGGCCACTGTAGACACGCTAAAACCAAAATAATCCACAGAGAAGAACGATGTTTGACTGAAGTCAGGAGGATGAGGACGCGTCTCCTTTGTGTCTCACAGATCACATCAGAGGCTCCGCCCTCTTCGTCTCTGTTAAAAACTGAATATTTTAGGACTCTGAGTTCCTCCAGAAAAATATTAATCTTTAGGTTTGTGGAGAGAAATGACAGGTTTCATGTGTGTGTGTGTGGACCTATATAGCATTTCAGTGACCACATCACACACACACACATACACACACACACAGCTATATGAGGAGACACTTCCTGTCCCCTTGTAGTCCTCAGATGTGTTTTTATACTTCTTTAAAGATCTAATATGAAGCTCCAACCAATCACACAACAATATATACATGTATATGTGTATATATGTATATATATATATGATGTTAAACATGTGATGAGACACAGAGACGTGTCTCAGCCAGCAGAGGGAGACAAACAACACAAAATCCAGACTATAGAACCACCAACGTGGTTTAGAGGGACAATGAGATAAAACTTTATTGTTCCAGAGTTTGATCCACGATTGAAAACATAGAGTCTCTGTGGACTCACAGGTCCTCATGGATCCTCATAGAGTCTCTGTGGACTCACAGGTCCTCATAGAGTCTCTGTGGACTCACAGGTCCTCATGGATCCTCATAGAGTCTCTGTGTCTGTGTGTGTCTGTGTGTGCTCTGTGTCTGTCTGTCTGTCTGTCCCTCTGTCTCTCTGTCTGTCTTTAGTTCTCAGGTAGATTGTATAACAGCAACAAGTCGATCAATAATCACTTCTATCAGAATAATCTTCATAATGTTGTTGTCGCTCTAAGAACTACATTTACTGTAAGTACTGTACTTAAGTACACGCTCCAGGTACTTGTACTTTGCTTGAGTATCAGCGTGTAAACTTCATACTTCAGTCATACAGACCTACTGCTATGAACTGTGACATCATCGATGCTTCCTGATGAAATGTGATCCTGTTTAATGAGAGAGGAGCACTTGGTTTATCCACCCAGACAGTCTGCCCCTCCACCGGACCAATCAAACACACCCTCTGTGTGTGTGTGTGTGTGTGTGTAGGTATTAGCTGGAGCTCTCAGCCGTCTCGGTCAACAGTTTAGAATAATATTAGTCTAACTAACACCCCCCCACACACACACACACTTACACACACACACACACACACACACTGGTCATTTCATGGATGATTAAACAATGTTGAGAGAGTGAAGACTACATGGAGACATTACACAACTACACAGAGACATTAATATCTCTCTTTAGTTTAATGTCTCCATGTACAGTAGTTGTTTAGTGTCTCTTTGTAGTTTAGTGTCTCCATGTAGTTGTTTAATGTCTCTGTAGTTGTTTAAACAACTACAGAGCGACATTAAACAACTACATGGAGACACTAAACAACTACAAAGAGACATTAAACAACTAAAGAGAGACATTAAACAACTACACGGAGACACTAAACAATTACAAAGAGACACTAAGCAACTACAAGGAGACACTAAACAACTACAAAGAGACATTAAACAACTAAAGAGAGACATTAAACAACTACAATGAGACACTAAACAACTACAAAGAGACATTAAACAACTAAAGAGAGACATTAAACAACTACACGGAGACACTAAACAATTACAAAGAGACACTAAACAACTACAAGGAGACACTAAACAACTACAAAGAGACATTAAACAACTAAAGAGAGACATTAAACAACTACACGGAGATACTAAACAATTACAAAGAGACACTAAACAACTACAAGGAGACACTAAACAGCTACACAGAGACACTAAACAATTACAAAGAGGCATTAAACAACTACAAACAGACACTAAACAACTACAGGGAGACATTAAACAACTCTCTCTTCACCGACCATCACCTCGTCACTTTAGATGTTCACACCTCACCAACCACCAAATGCAGCTCTTACTGGCACTTTAACATTAAGTTGCTGCAGGACAGTGATTTCTGTGAAAAGTTTGAGGCTTTCTGGGGAATCTGGAGAGAAAAGAAGAGCGACTCTGAGTCCCTGAGTCAGTGGTGGGATGTAGGAAAGGCACATGTATACGTGTCTTTGTTCAACAATATACAAGTCACTCCACAGTAATAGTCAAAAGGGTCATTGAGGATCTAGAAAATGAAATCAGGGATTTAGAGCACAGTCTATTCACTCACACCAGCACAGACACTCACAGGCTTCAACAGAAGAAGCAGCAACTAGGCTCCTTTCTACAGGAACCAGCTAAAGGAGCTTTGGTCAGGTCAAGGTTCACCAGTGTTAGGGACATGGATGCTCCTACTTCTTCTGGAGAAGTCCGTCTCTCGGACCAAACAAATGGTGTGTCTCCGCCTCCCTGATGGTAAGATGACGACTGACCCGATTGAAATGAGACAACATGCCGTAAGCTTCTACAGCGCCCTCTTCAGGAAGGAGGACAACCACATAGAGAGTGTTGACGAGCTGCTTCAGGACCTTCCTCAGCTGGGCCCCGAGGACAGAGCTGTCCTGGACGCCAACATCTCCCTGGAGGAGCTGACCGCTGCTGTGGGTCAGATGGCTGCTGGGAGAGCTCCTGGACTGGACGGACTGCCTGCGGACTTCTATAAACACTTCTGGAAGTGTTTGGGAGCCGACCTGTGGGAGGTGCTGCAGGAGTGTTCACAGGCAGGCCTGTTACCGACGACATGTCGGCATGCAGTATTATCACTGTTACCCAAAAAAGGAGATTTGTCCTTACTGAAGAATTGGAGATCGGTGGCGTTGTTATGCACAGACTATAAACTTCTTTCCAAGGTGCTCGCCAACCGTCTTAAGAACTTTCTGGAGTCTATAATTCACAGAGACCAGTCTTACTGCGTACCGGACAGATCCATCATGGATAACATTTTTCTCATGAGAGACTTGTTGGACCTTTGTAAACTGTATAATATTGATGTTGGGGTTATATCATTAGACCAGGAGAAGGCTTTTGATAGGGTTGATCATAGTTTTCTTTTTTCCACTTTAAGAGCTTTTGGTTTTGGTGAAGGGTTTGTGTCACTGTTGGGTTTGATGTACAAGGAGGCTACTTGTCTGGTGGAGGTGGGGGGCGCGCTGAGCTGTCCAGTTCAGGTCCAGAGAGGCATCAGACAGGGATGTCCTATCTCTGGACAGCTATATTCCATTGCCATTGAGCCTCTTCTGAATAGGTTGAGGTCCCGTCTATCAGGACTAATGTTACCTGGGCTGCTTCAGCGGCCCTCGCTGGTGGTGTCAGCATATGCTGATGATATTTATGTGTTCGTCAAAGACCAGAGTGATATCCAGTTCCTAGGTAACAGTTTAGATTTGTTTGAGAGGGCATCTTCAGCAAAGGTAAACTGGGAGAAAAGTGAAGCTTTGCAGGTTGGGCAGTGGGCAGACAAAGAAACACCAAAGCTACCAGGAAGCATCAGATGGGGAAGGCAGGGCTTGAAGGTTTTGGGTGTTTTTTGGGAACAGAAGAGTTTCAAAGACAGAACTGGGAGGGTGCTATGGAGAGAGTGTGTACCAGATTGTCTAAATGGAAATGCTGGTCCTAATTGTCAAGAACTTGGTTGCCTCGACCCTTTGGTACAGACTGGTAGTCCTACCTCCACCACAGGGCCTGATTAAAGACATCCAGAGGGCAGTTGTGGACTTCTTCTGGTCAGGGCTTCACTGGCTGAGATCTGCGGTGCTGTACCTGCCGGTCCAGGAGGGAGGGCAGGGCCTGGTGGACATCGCATCACAAATCACAGCCTTCAGACTGCAGACAGCTCAGAGACTGCTGTACAGCTTCGGCCTGCCATGGACTGATACTGCCTGTGTGCTGCTGAGGAGGGCCGGACGCTTATGTTATGACAAACACCTGTTCCTGCTCCAGCCCCAGTCAGTGGATTTAACTGGTCTGACACCGTTCTATCAGTCCGTCTTACAGGCGTGGCAGGTTTTTACAGTCCATCGGAGAGCTGTGACGACACCAGGGATGTGGCTCTTTGAGGAGCCGCTTTTTGGAAGCAGCTACTTCACATCCCAGGTCCTGACGTCCGTCAGCCTGAGATCCAGACTGAGAGAGGCTGGCTGTGTGAAGCTGGGTCATCTGATGAAGACCTCCGTCCCTCAACTAGCGGAGCTGATCAACATCCGGTCCAGCAGGCTGCTGCTCAGGCTGGTGGAGGAGGTCTGTGCTTCCCTACCAGAAGTCCTCAGAGCGTTTGTTGGAGACCGTACACTATCTGACCAATGGGACGATGAATGTGAGTATGTCTTCCCACCCCTGGCTGTCTGTCCTGCTGTGGGACAGTGGGAGGATGAGGAGGACATCCTGCTGTCTCTAAAGACACCCCAGTTGGGGGACTTTGAGACTCTGGGGAGGAAAGCAGCGTATCAGGTCAGTGTGAAGGTCTCTAACTTGCGCTCTCTGGCAGGAGTGAGGGTGTCGAGGTGGACCGAGTTTTTTTGCAGGGGATCCTCCCCAAGGGGCTGTTGGCGGTCCCTGTACAAACCCCCTGTAGACAAACGGACAGGAGACCTCCAGTGGAGGATTTTACATGGGGCCATAGCTACAAACAGGTATCTGGTGCACCTGGATCCTGGCTCAGGGGACAGCTGTCCTTTCTGCTCGTTGACAGAAACCGTCCACCATCTGTTCGTTGAGTGCTCCAGACTGGTGAGACTCTTCAGCCGCCTGAAGGCGTGGTTTCAGGGCTTAGGAGAACACTTTTCTTTCTGTCTTTTTATCTATGAACCAAACTACTCTGCTAAAAACAAATCTGTCCACACACTAATGAATTTCCTTTCAGGACTGGCCAAACTAGCAATTTGGAAAACAAGGAAAAACCGTGTGAGGGGTGAAGGGTCAGAGGACGTGAGCTTGATGCTGACGGGGCTGCTGGCTGCTCGGCTCAGGGTGGAGTTTGGCTTCTACAGACTGACAAAGAAAACATTTGGACTCTAAACGACGTTCTGTGTTCAGTCACAGACAGTGCTCTGGTTCTCAACTTATGATTTGTGTTTTTCTTTAGTTTTTGTTTTTTTGGTTGTTTTTTTGCATGAATTAAGTTTGTTTTTGATAAACTGTAAAACTCTGTAAACAAAATTGATTTAGAAATAAATCAATCTCTGTCTCTCTGTCTCTCTCTGTTTCTCCCTCTCCGCCTGTCTCTCTCTCCACCTGTCTCTCTGCCTTCATTCCTTCATTCCTTCTTTAACTTGTCCCAGATGTCGGAGGATCAGAGGAGGAAACAGGAGACATGAGTTTGAGGTCGATGTGTAAACAAGCTCAGAACTACAGCAGCCGTCTGTCTGCCTGTCTGTCTCTCTCTCTGTCTGTCTGTCTGCCTGTCTCTCTCTCTGTCTGTCTGTCTGCCTGTCTCTCTGTCTGTCTCTATCTATCTGTCTGTCTCTCTCTCTCTCTGTCTGTCTGTCTGTCTGTCTCTCTGTCTGTCTGTCCTGATGTCATGATTCTTCTCCTGATGACATCATTTCTATTGATTGTCAAAACAGG
Organism: Anarrhichthys ocellatus; assembly: GCF_004355925.1. Taxonomy (NCBI): domain Eukaryota; kingdom Metazoa; phylum Chordata; class Actinopteri; order Perciformes; family Anarhichadidae; genus Anarrhichthys; species Anarrhichthys ocellatus. The sequence goes on along the minus strand of NW_022280219.1, from coordinate 24,457 downwards.
AAACTAGAGCAGACAGCCGTCATCATGCCGTCATGTTTTCATGTCAGTAGTAACATTAATGTTATTATTATTCATATAAAGGTTCATCATTATTGAATCATCAATAACATTAAATATGTCTTGAACTTATTTTCCGGCTGCACAGACTGAACGTCTCCATGCTGAAAGGCATCATGGGAAACGTAGGAAACGACTGCCCATCACTTCCTGTCTGCGGCTGGAATGTGGCAACGGGTCCGAGCGGCCAATCAGAGGCCAGGATTCAAAGGGAAGAGACGCACAGGAAGTGAGGGAGGGAGGAGCTCACAGGAAGAGGAGGTCACACGGGGATCAGGGTCCTACCTGTACAAGTATAAAGTATTACAGTACGACAAGTACACCTCAGTACTGTCCTGTAGTACAAGTATAAAGTATCACGGTACGACAAGTACACCTCAGTACTGTCCTGTAGTACAAGTATAAAGTATCACGGTACGACAAGTACACCTCAGTACTGTACTGTAGTAGAAGTATAAAGTATCACGGTACGACAAGTACACCTCAGTACTGTACTGTAGTAGAAGTATAAAGTATCGCAGTACGACAAGTACACCTCAGTACTGTACTGTAGTAGAAGTATAAAGTATCACGGTACGACAAGTACACCTCAGTACTGTACTGTAGTAGAAGTATAAAGTATCGCAGTACGACAAGTACAAGTACAAGTCTGAGGGTTCGGGGTCTGAGGGTTCAGGGTCTGAGGGCTTAGGGTCTGCGGGTTCAGAGGGTTTAGGGTCTGAGGGTTCAGGGTCTGAGGGTTCAGGGGGACGTTGGAACTGGGCCCACCTCTCCTCTGGTCCCTCCACTTCTATCCTCTCGTCCCCTTCCTCCTTGTTCCCCCCCGTTGTCTCGTTCACACCTCCTGACAGACACACCTGATACCTGACGCCGCCTTTTATCCTCCAACAGAAGAAGAAGGAGGAGGAGGTGTGACATCATTGACTCTCAACCTATCTCACCTGCTGCAGGTGTGAAATAGAAACCAGTCTGTCCTCTGTGGTTTAATAACACACACACACACACACACACACACACACAC
>NW_022280219.1:5078-22979 GCF_004355925.1 Anarrhichthys ocellatus | reverse complement strand
TACTAGAGAGTACTTCTTTATGTATTATTACTCCTTGAGAGTACTTCATTATGTATTATTACTACTAGAGAGTACATTACTTCTTTATGTATTATTACTACTAGAGAGTACTTCTTTATGTATTATTACTAATAACTAGAGAGTACTTTTGCTTCAGTAACACTGAGTATTTATACTCTGTAGTATCTGAGTACTTCTGTTATTGTTATTGGTCAGGAGGTCTAACCCAGACCAGGACCAGGTTGAGATCCTGGTCTAACCCAGACCAGGTTTGTTGTTACTCAATAAATAAATAAAGACAGAGAGGACTCATAGTCAAATAATCCGGTTTATTAGAGCGCAAGACTCAGCATGAGACACACACACACACACACACACACACACACACACACACACACACACACAAAGACACACACTCACAGAGACACTCACACATACAGAGACACACACACACACACACTATAAACAGTGTGTGTGCTGATAAGAGTGCAGGACGAGGACACGGCAACGCTGGCGGGATGTTTATACAAGACACTCTCCGTGTGTGTGTGAGTGTGAGTGTGTGTGTGGTCACTCTCTCTCTGTCCTGGTCCTCAGAGGACTCACCATTAAGGTCTCTGTTTCTGGTCTCTGGTCCTGAGAGGCGTTCAGGTGCAGCAGGAGATCAGATACCTGAACCTGTGATGATGCTGCACGGAGGACACCTGAGAGACAGACAGGCAGAGAGACAGAGAGACAGACAGGCAGAGAGACAGACAGAGAGACAGAGAGAGAGACAGACAGAGAGACAGGCAGAGAGACAGAGAGACAGACAGGCAGAGAGACAGAGAGACAGACAGAGAGACAGGCAGAGAGACAGAGAGAGAGACAGACAGAGAGACAGGCAGAGAGACAGAGAGAGAGACAGAGAGAGAGACAGAGAGAGAGACAGACAGACAGTTTGTTCTGTGTGTGTGTGTGTGTGTGTGTGTGTGTGTGTGTGTAATTACAGTGTAGAAAGAGGAAGCAGTCATTGGTCGGTTCTGCTCTGCAGCATCTGAGGATTGAAGCTCTGTGATTCACTCTCAGTGTGTTTCTATGTGACCACAAATACACAAATATATATATATATACATGTATATATATACATATACATGTATGTATGATGTGTATATGTATATTACATGTGTGTATGTGTATATATATATACACATGTATGTATATGTGTATATGTATATTACATGTGTATATTTATATATATATACAGGTTTGTGATAAGCATAACCTCGGTTTCAATGGTTCTTTAAGAGGTTTTAATGGTTCTTTAGGATGTATCAATGGATCTTTAGGAGGTTTTATAGGTTCTTTAGGATCTTTAGGAGGTTTTATAGGTTCTTTATATATAACCATCTTTTATAGGTTCTTTAGGTTCTTTCAATGGTTCTTTAGGAGGTTCCAAAGGTTCTTTAGGTGGTTCCATGTTTGTCTGTGTACCTGTCTGACTGAATGTACCTGTCTGTCTCTCAGAGGTTCTGGTGAACACCAAGTTGGAAACGTCGGACCTTCGATGGACGAACCATCCGGCTGAAGATTCTCAGGTACACATACAATCTGTTAGCTTAGCGCTAACATTTACCATTGACGTCAATGAAGAATGCTAACCCGTAACCACTGGTCTCTCTCTGCAGTGGGAGGAGCTCAGCGGAGTGGACGACGAGTCGAACAGCGTGAGGACCTATGAGATCTGCACCCGGAACAGTCCGTCCTCCTATTGGCTGAGGACACGGTGGATCCCCAGAGGGGCGGCGACCACGCTCTACGTGGAGATCAGGTGGGTTCTATAGGATGTTTCAAAGGTTCTATAGGATGTTTCAAAGGTTCTTTAGGATGTTTCAAAGGTTCTTTAGGAAGTTTCAAAGGTTTTTTAGGATGTTTCAAAGGTTCTTTAGGATGTTTAAAGGGTTCTATAGGATGTTTCAAAGGTTCTTGAGGTGGTTCCTAAGGTTATATAGGATGTTTCAAAGGTTCTTGAGGTGGTTTCAAAGGTTCTTTAGGATGTTTCAAAGGTCCTTTAGGATGTTTCCACAGTTCTATAGGATGTTTCAAAGGTTCTTGAGGTGGTTTCAATGGTTCTTTGGGATGTTTAAAGGGTTCTATAGGATGTTTCAATGGTCCTTTAGGATGTTTAAAGGGTTCTATAGGATGTTTCAATGGTTCTATAGTAGGTTCCAAAGGCTCAGCTGTGGTACCCATGTAATAAGTTGATCAGTAATCAATAATGGGTTCTCCAGGTTCACGATGGTGGAGTGTGCCAGTCTGAACAGCCGTCACTGTAAGGAGACCTTCAACCTGTACTACTACCTGTCAGACAGCGATGAGGCCACCCCCACCCACCCGTCCTGGATGGAGAACCCGTACACTAAGGTGTCCACGGTGGCGGCGGACCACCTGATGACGAGAGGAGAACGTCGCTCCAACGTGAAGGTTCTGCGTCTGGAGCCCCTGAAGGGGGCGGGGCTCTACCTGGCGTTCCGTAGTGAGGGCGCCTGCATGGCGCTGCTCTCTGTACGCGTCTTCTACAGGAAGTGCCCCCCCCTCCAGCGAGCCTTCGCCTCGTTCCCCGAAACCGTCCCCCACTCATTGGTGGAGCAGGTAACCCCCCCCCCCCTAACCACGGTAACGGCAGAGATCAGTAGCCAGGGTGCCCTTTATTTTATTTTGAAAAGTTGTCATGTAGTTATCAAAATAAAAGTATATTATTTGTATTACAGTATCAAAGCCTCATTTACTTAACAAAGTAAAAGCTTCTTTATATTAGTTTACAAAGTAAAAGTCTTGTAATAAAGCAAAAGTTAAACGGTACCAAGACTCTTATTTTGAAACGTGTGTGTGTGCTGCAGGCTCAGGGTGTGTGTGTGGAGAACGCTGTGACTCCGCCCGGAGAGCAGTCTCGACCTCCCAGCATGCTTTGCGGTGAGGATGGGCAGTGGGTGGGGCAGCCCACGTCCAGCTGTGCCTGTCGCCCCGGATACGAGGCGGGTGAGACCGATGTGCGCTGTCGAGGTGAGTTTTCAAAATAAAAGCCCTTTGTCACTGAGTTTATAAAGTAAAAGCATCTGATGACACGACTCTCTTCCTGTAAACCCGTCAGACAGACAGACAGACGAGGAGACGTGAGCTTTAACGGTCAGTCACGCTAACATTAGCCGGCTAGCATCACAGAGTAGTATAGCATAGCTTCTTAGCCTAGCTGGTTAGCCTTCCAGCTAGCTAGGCCTGTTTTAGCAACCAGGCTTCGTTCGGCCTCAGCTCTCTGTCTGTCTGTCTGTCTCTCTGTCTGTCTGTCTGTCTCTCTGTCTGTCTGTCTCTCTGTCTCTCTGTCTGTCTGTCTCTCTCTCTGTCCGTCTCTCTCTCTGTCTGTCTGTCTCTCTCAGTCTGTCTGTCTGTCTGTCTGTCTGTGCCTCTGTCTCTGTCTGTCTGTCTGACAAACAGTTTAGTTGTCGAAGCTTCCTGTTATTCTTTTAGAGGTCATAGGTCAGCTGACTGCAACCAGGAAGTGTTGCAGCGGGGCAACCGACCGGGGGGGACGCTTCTGGTTAACACACACGTGTGTGTGTGTGTGTGCTTGGCGTGAGATGTCAGTGATGACATCATGGCAGCACTTTCCACATTCTGTTGAAGCCAAGGTCACTTCCTGTCTCTCATTGTCTCTGTGGTGTCTAAATTTACCCAGAAGTCTGATGGAGCAGATGAATCCTCATGAGTCCTTCTGCTAATGCTAATGCTAACCCTGTGTGTGTGTGTGTGTGTGTGTGTGTGTGTGTGTGTGTGTGTGTGCAGCGTGTCCCTCGGGTCAGTTTAAGGCGGGTTCAGGACCCGGTGTGTGTGGACCGTGTCCCGACCGGAGCAACACTCTGATCCCAGGCTCCGCCTACTGCCTCTGTCACCATGGTTATCACCGAGCCGACTCTGACCCGCCGCACGCCTCCTGCACACGTGAGTCCTTCTCTCCTCTCTCCTTCTCTCCTCTCTCCTCTCTCCTCTCCTCTCTCCTTCTATCTTCTATCCTCTCTCCTCTATCCTCTCTCCTCTCTCCTTCTATCCTCTCTCCTCTCCTCTCTCCTTCTATCTTCTATCCTCTCTCCTCTATCCTCTCTCCTTCTATCCTCTCTCCTTCTATCCTCTCTCCTCTCTCCTTCTGTCCTCTCTCCTCTACCCTCTCTCCTCTCTCCTTCTATCCTCTCTCCTCTCTCCTTCTATCCTCTCTCCTTCTATCCTCTCTCCTCTATCCTCTCTCCTCTCTCCTTCTATCCTCTCTCCTTCTATCCTCTCCGCTCTCCTCTCTCCTTCTATCCTTCTCTCCTTCTCTCCTCTCTCCGTCCTACCGTTTTCCCACAATGCAACACCTTAAGTTTGTAACTGTGCCGTCATCGGGGTTATATAGCACAGAGGCCACGCCCCCTTTTGGGTGTAAAAGAAGCTCTGATAAAGAAAAGAACCATTTAAAGATTGATGACTGGGGGCGGGGGGTCCAGGACCAGTTGGACCAGTTAACCCAGTCTAATGGAAATAATGGTCCAACAACTGCACCGCCCCTCTAATTACCTCACCACGGCAACGACAATTAGGCATAATTACAAGGCTCACTGTGTTGTGTGTGTGTGTGTGTGCGCGTGAGGATGATGTGTTGTGTTGATGGAGCAGCTACAATGTTAGCTTAGCTTAGCATAGATCAAAGCAGACTCCATTCAGAAGACAAACATTCTAACATGATGTGTTGTTGTGAGGTCAGAGCTGACTGAACATGAACATGTGTACTCATCTGCATCATGATGATGTTCTCTCTGGTTATTGACGTGATGTGCCTGTGAGTCCGAGCTCAGGGCCTCAGAGTGACCCACTCCTTTACCCCCCAGGCCCCCCCTCCTCCCCCCGCTCCATCGTGAGCCAGATCAACGACTCATCGGTGACTCTGGAGTGGAGCGAGCCTCTGGACCGGGGGGGACGAGCAGACCTGGTCTACAGAGTCCTCTGCTCCATCTGTGGGACCGCATCTAAGGTACAGCACCAAGACCACTTAGACCAGGACCACTGGGACCTTGTAGACCAGGACACTGGGACCTTGTATACCACGTAGACCAGGACCACTGGGACCTTGTAGACCACGTAGACCAGGACCACTGGGACCTTGTAGACCACGTAGACCAGGACCACTGGGACCTTGTAGACCACGTAGACTAGGACCACTGGGACCTTGTAGACCAGTGTGCTGTGAGAGATCGTCAGGTGTGCCGTGGGAAAATGTCCAATTTCACTTAATGAGTCCAATAAAATATTATTTAGTTGTTGTTGCAAATACTTTGCCATTGTTGAGCAACATAGTGTCTGACTCAGTAATAGATACTCCTCCATGCCAGTGGGGGGCAGTAGGTAGCGCAGTAATGACGTGTTAATGTAGGACAGCAGAATGAAATGATGGAGAGGTTGAGGTGACAAGACGAACAACGATGGAGAAATATTGAAAAGTGAAAATGCAGACTCTGAACTGGACAACAGAACCCAGATGAAAAGCCTATATGGATCAACACATTGAGAGACTTGTCATTAAATTGTCAGCATGTATCCGGCCCGCCAGAACATATCATGTTTATCATAACTGACCCGTTATACCACAGAGCTCCGGGACCAAACGTGGTGATGTGAGCTGACTTTATGTTCAACATGACGAAGCATCTCACTGAGCTAAACCTCCAGCTTCAGGGACGTGAGATCACAGACATGTGTGATGCAGTAAGAGTCTCCATTGCTGTGTTCCCACTGCTCATGTTGCTGATAAACTGGGTGCACTTGGTACAGAGTTCACTCGGTGATTTGCCGACTTTGCAGCTCAGCAGTTTAACTCTGAACTGCTCAGTCATTCGTTTGCAGTTGAGGTGTAGAGAGCAGCTGTGGAGCTGATAGACCTCCAGTGTAATGACACTCAAGTGTGACTCTGAGGGCGCTGCACAGTTCCCAAGCTTCATCCCCGAAACGATGCCTTAACTCCGCCTCCATGCTGCTCAAACGCTCTGCATGTTTGGGAGGACATACCTGTGTGAGCAGCTGTTCTCTGTGATGAAGATGAACACAAACCCACACAGGAGTCTCACCGATGCACCTTCACTCCATCGTGAGGGTTTCCACAGAACCTAACCCAGATATTATGAGCTGTCAGCAAGAGAAGATGCCAAACATCTGGCTCTGGTACATCTGCATAAAATAATGTAGCCTACCTCAACATGTATTCTGTTTGCACTCTGTGTAATATCCTTCTACATGTTTATTAAATGGTGACTCTGTTTGACCCTCAGCGTATAGTCACCACTTCTTACTGTGTCTCTGGGGTTGAGTCTGACTCCTCTGCAAATCTGCTGTTGTTGGTGTGCTGCGGGTCAGAAAAGGTTGAAAAACACTGATGTAGACCACGTAGACCACGTAGACCAGGACCACTGAGACCAGGTAGACCAGGACCACTGAGACCAGGTGGACCACTAACAAACACCAGCCTCCTCCCCTGACTCCGCCCCCTCCTCCTCCTCTGCAGGCATTGGTTGGTTCCTGTTCCCCGTGTGATGACAGCGTTCTGTACCGTCCGGCTCAGCGTGGTCTGACTCAGCGCCGTGTCACCGTGTGGGGACTCCGCCCACAAACCAAGTACACCTTCACCGTCCAATCACTGAGCGGAGTCTCTGCTCTCAGCCAATCAGAGCCGGCCTCGGACAGAGTCAACGTCACCACCAGCAGAGACGGTCAAGACACACATACAGACACTACGTTACCCAGGATGCCTTTCTCCTTTCAATAAAAATAACACCATTTAATTTAACCTTTGTTTTTTTCATTATCATTTTTTCATTCAGATCATTGAAGAAAAAGTACTAATGACATGCACCACAGCTGCTTCATCTATGAAGTCACTTCACAACATTTAAACTGACTTTACTTATATATATAAGTATATATATATATATATATATATAAGTATATATACTTATAATGTGTACATGTTGATATTTCTTCTCTATTCAGCTGTAGGAGGTATTGATTCAGTAAAAACAGGACTTATATTAATAAATTAAATTTCAATAATTTAAATTCTACCAAATTCTTCTTTTTAGAGGTAAAATGACAAAAAACATTTTAAATATTTCTTTTAAATATATGGATGACAAAACAAACGAAGCAGCTTCTAGTTGAGGCCCCGCCCAAAGTTATTAGCCCCTCCCACTAAGACGTGATGGACAATACGTTTTGACCGGAGATTTGTAGTTCTGAATATATAGTTCTAATAACTTAATAATCACATTCTATCACACCATAACTCCAGTTTCTAACACATTAATGATAATAATAACATTCATATTAATAATACAAATAATGTGTGTGTGTGTGTGTGTGTGTGTGTGTAGTTCCTCTTCCAGTCTCCGGTCTAAAGAGGGTGGCGGCCTCAGAGTCCAGTTTGTCTCTAGAGTGGAACGTTCCGGTTCTACAGAACCAGTTCATCGTACTGGACTACCAGCTACGCTACAGCCCCAAGGTACACTCCACACTCTACACTCTACACACTACACTCTACACACTACACTCTACACTCTACACACAACACTCTACACACTACACTCTACACTCTACACACTACACTCTACACTCTACACACTACACTCTACACACTACACTCTCCACACACACTACACTCTACACTCTACACACACACTACACTCTACACACACACTACACTCTACACACTACACTCTACACTCTACGCACTACACTCTACACACTACACTCTCCACACACACTACACTCTACACTCTACACACACACTACACTCTACACACACTCTACACCAGGCATGGGCAAACTACGGCCCGCGTCAAATATTGGTACAAAAATTGTCCAAACTATAATAAAGACTAGTGGTGGGCAGTATACCGGTTTTAATTTCCCCTATGAGATAAATTCTTCACACACCATCATACTGGTGCATAGCCGAAACAACTGCTGTCTGCTTTCAACAGGCAGCTAAATGTATTCTTTGCCGCTATTGCACAGCACTCAGCGCTAGTTGTCTTATATGTATTGAGAGGGAACCCTAGTCATGGTCATAACTTTATAACACAACAATTAACAACCCACAACTAATGCTCTTTAACAGAGAAAAACACCACAGCACACAACAGTCTGTGACACATAAACAATTTGTAACACTAATAATTGTACATTTATAAAATTTCCCCGCCGAACTGCATGCTGGGTACAGCTCACTCGCGAGCCTGCTAGCACAACAGTCTGCTAACAGCTGGGAGAGCCTCCGTCGCTCCAGTTACGTTACATTAAAGAACAGAACAGAGCGATGCAGCATCAACAAAGACAGACCGGAGATGCACCGATAGAGTTTGACACATAATAACGCTGATTACCGTGTAATATGTGTGGTATTTGTTATAAATGTACATTGGTGCAAAGAGGTGATACGAAGCTGTACAGGGAGGGGCTTAGGACCCAGGGGAATGTAGGCGAAGGAAACGGGAAGAAACAGAAGACACCCTACACAAACAGCTGTTCACCGCTCGTCACGATCCTGCAGACCAGTGATTCTCAACTGGTATTTCGTCGCGAATCCGTTTTCAGTGGGTCGCGGGCCTTTGCTTTATGCAGCGGAGTTATTCATGCTCCTTTCCAGCATTTACGGCACTTGTTCAGCGGTGCAGGAAAAACACAGACCAATGCGTTGTAAATCACGTCACGTGATGCAGTTTAGCCAATAAAATAAGGGTATTCTGATATGTTTCCTGACTCCAGTGAGATGTACCCACACCGTGACACAGGGGGGAGAGACAAGGAAAGACATTACAGAGCAGAACTCTGATAATGTTAGATGTGAAAGTCAAATATTTGTATGATCTGGTCAAAGCATCAAACTACCAAAAACCTTTGCACTAAAAACACTGTGTCTAAAATGACAGCTTAATAAGTGAGTGCACGATAAAAGATGCATTAATGCGATAAAAAAAATACCGTGTAAGATCCCAGCTAACTGATGAACACCTCAGATCTGTTCTGAGAATTGCCACAACCAAACTGACACCAAACGTTAACGCACTGGTTAAAAAGGGTGACCAACAACACTGTTCCCACTGAAATTAAATGCAAGTTACTTTTTAGGTAATGGCTTTTACTTGTAATTTATATTAGTTCACACAAACACTCCATTCATCTGCTACTGGCCCGGCCCGTCTGTCAAATTTTAAAACTCAATGTGGCCCCCAAGCCAAAAAGTTTGCCCACCCCTGCTCTACACTCTACACACTACACTCTACACACTACAATCTACACACTACACTCTACACACTCACTACACACACACACACACACACACACTCACTGATATGGTCTGACTGTGATGTAACTGTTGATCCTGATGACATCACAGGAGGGGGAGGGGGCGGGGCAGTGGCAGTACGTCTCCAGCAGGTCTTCTTCTGTGGTGGTTTCTGGGCTCCAGAGGGCCGTGAGGTATCAGGTTCAGGTCAGAGCTCGATCACAGGCCGGATACGGATCCTTCAGTCCGGAGGGGAGCTTCAACACACTACCTGATGGTGAGACAGCTGTCTGTCTGTCTGTGTCTCTCTCTGTCTGTCTGTCTGTCTTATATATACATAGATGTAGAGATAAACTAAAGCAAAACAAGCTAACATATGCTACCTGTCTGTCTCTCTGTCTCATATATACATACCATCATATAGTGTTGATGCTACCTGTCTGTCTCTCTGTCTCATATATACATACCATCATATAGTGTTGATGCTACCTGTCTGTCTCTCTGAAGGTGTTGGTTCTCACCTGGTGGTGACGGCAGTTCTCGTCTCCATGGGGATTCTGATGCTCATCACCACGGCGATACTGGCTCTGTACTGCTACCGGTAAGTGTGTGTGTGTGTGTGTGTGTTTGTTCAGGATGCTCCCTCCCTGCAGCAGAACAATGGAACACTGACCTCAGGTCCTCACACACACACGCACACACAGTAACACACACACACTCTCTCTCTCAGCAGGGTGGGACATGTTGACTCTATAAAGACGGAGAAACTCGACACTCTGAGAGAAGATAAAGATACACACAGATAATAACATTCCTGAGGGGGGGCTGAGTGTGTGTGTGTGTGTGTGTGTGTGTGTGTGTGTGTGTGTGTGACTTGGGAAATAAAGAATTTTGCAGCTACTGAAAACTAAAGTCTACTCCTGTCTGTCTCTCTCTTGTCTGTCTCTCTCCTGTCTGTCTGTCTCCTGTCTGTCTGTCTCTCTCCTGTCTCTCTCCTGTCTGTCTGTCTGTCTGTCTCTCTCCTGTCTCTCTCCTGTCTGTCTGTCTGTCTGTCTCCTGTCTGTCTCTCATCAGCAGGAGAGTGAAGGACTCTGAACAGAGTGATAAAAGTGGACACTACCAGATGGGACAGAGTGAGTTTCAGTTCGACCAATCAGATTGTGTTACTGCTGTCACATGATGATGGTGATGATGATGATGATGATGATGATGATGTTGTCGTTATCGTAGCGATGAAGGTGTACATCGACCCGTTTACGTACGAGGACCCAAACGAGGCGGTGAGAGAGTTCACCAAAGAGATCGAGGCGTCTTTTGTGAAGATCGAGGAAGTGATCGGAGCAGGTGAGCATCCTGTGGTTACCTGGGGAACCTTTAAGGAACCTTTTCAGGAACGTTTAAGGGTCTACAGATCTGTTGTTTCATATATCTTAGAAACTCGGGACACATTTAATTCAAAGCTATGTTTTTAGGAACAATTTATGATCTTGAAGAACACAGGAACCTTTTCAGGTACTTTGAGAAACGTTTGAAGAACACAGGAACCTTTGTAGGTACTTTGAGAAACTTTCAAAGAACATAGGAACCTTTTTAGGTACTTTGAGAAGCTTTAAAGAACACAGGAACCCTTTCAGGTACTTTGAGAAACTTTATAAGAACACAGGAACCTTTTTAGGTACTTTGAGAAACATTTACAGAACACAGGAACCTTTTTAGGTACTTTGAGAAACTTTTAAAGAACACAGGAACCTTTTTAGGTACTTTCAGAAATGTTTACAGAACACAGGAACCTTTTTCGGTACTTTGAGAAACTTTCAAAGAACACAGGAACCTTTTTAGGTACTTTGAGAAACTTTTACAGAACACAGGAACCTTTTTAGGTACTTTAGGAAATGTTTACAGAACACAGGAACATTTCAGGTACTTTGAGAAACATAAAGAACACAGGAACCTTTTCAGGTACTTTGAGAAACTTTAAAGAACACATGAACCCTTTCAGGTACTTTGAGAAACATGAAGAACACAGGAACCTTTTTAGGTACTTTGAGAAACGTTTGAAGAACACAGGAACCTTTTTAGGTACTTTGAGAAACTTTTAAGGAACACAGGAACCTTTTCAGGTACTTTGAGAAACTTTTAAAGAACACAGGAACCTTTTTAGGGACTTTGAGAAACGTTTGAGAAACGTTTGAAGAACACAGGAACCTTTTTAGGTACTTTGAGAAGCTTTACAGAACACAGGAACCTTTTTAGGTACTTTGAGAAACTTTCAAAGAACACAGGAACCTTTTTAGGTACTTTAGGAAACGTTTACAGAACACAGGAACATTTCAGGTACTTTGAGAAACAAAGAACACAGGAACCTTTTCAGGTACTTTGAGAAACATAAAGAACACAGGAACCTTTTAGGTACTTTGAGAAACATAAAGAACACAGGAACCTTTTCAGGTACTTGACTGGAAGCCATGAACTTTTAAGGAGCCTTTTTTTAAACCTACAAACCATTTAAGGAACGTTCTCTATGCTCAGAAAGAGGAACCAACTTATCTTTCTGGTGACTTTGGAACCCGGGGACCTTTAAGGAACTTTGTGAAACTTAAAGGACTTTTAAATATTAGGAAACTTTAGTTACTTGAATCCAAGAATACTTTGAGTAACTTTTTCAGAACCTTTTGAGAACCCTCTTAGAGGAATGTAGACTTTTATTTTGTAATGTCGACGAGAAGAACCTGAAAAAACATCAGAACAAGAGTCCACACACACACACACACACACAGACACACACACATGTACATACGTGTTGTGTGAGGTGAAGACATGTTGGTATGTTCTAATGAGCCTTAAAGGGACAGTACACCTCTCCACTCTCACTATATTGTATTTTTATTAGTTTAACGTATTTAATAATTTATGAATAGATTTGAATAACTTAATAGACATTTAGAACAGGTGTGTTGTAACATTTGATATTCACCTGTCCAGGTGAGTTCGGCGAGGTGTGTCGAGGTCGGCTGAGGGTCCCGGGCAGGAAGGAGAACTACGTGGCGATCAAGACGCTGAAGGGCGGCTACACTGACAAACAGAGGCGGGACTTCCTGTCGGAGGCATCCATCATGGGTCAGTTCCAGCACCCCAACATCATCCACCTGGAGGGCGTCATTACCACTTCCTGTCCCGTCATGATCCTCACTGAGTTCATGGAGAACGGAGCGCTGGACAGTTTCCTGAGGGTGAGACGGGCAGCAACGAGGAACACGTCTCACAGTCGCTAGTCCAGCTGTCTGTTGTCTCACGGCCCACCTGTCTGTCTGTCCCTACAGGTGAATGACGGACAGTTCACCACCATCCAGCTGGTGGGGATGCTGAGGGGCATCGCAGCCGGCATGAAGTACCTGTCTGTCATGAGCTTCGTCCACAGAGACCTGGCAGCTCGAAACATCCTGGTCAACTCCAACCTGGTCTGTAAGGTGAGACAGTCTGTCACCCGTCTGTCTGTAGGGTGAGACGGTCTGTCACCTGTCTACCTACCTGTCTCCCTGCCTGTCTCCCCACCCGTCTGTCTGTAAGGTGAGACAGTCTGTCACTTGTCTCCCTACCTATCTCCCTGCCTGTCTCCCCACCCGTCTGTCTGTAAGGTGAGACAGTCTGTCAGTTGTCTCCCTACCCACCTGTCTCCCTGCCTGTCTCCTGCCTGTCTCCCCACCTGTCTGTCAGTGATGTCTAACTGTGTTTCTGTGTCTTCAGGTGTCAGACTTTGGTCTCAGCAGGTTCCTGACTGAGAACTCTTCTGACCCAACGTACACCAGCTCTCTGGTAGGTCAGCTGATCAGAAATCTCCCATGATGCTCTTTGTTGATACTCGTTGAAGCACCTGTAGTTTAATTATTCATAAAGTGGTGTTTAAATAGGATGTTTTAAATGGTCTAATGAGCCTTAAAGGAACAGTACCGACTGTGCCTTAAAGGAACAGTACCCACTGTGCCTTAAAGGAACAGTACCCACTGTGCCTTGAAGGAACAGTACCGACTGTGCCTTGAAGGAACAGTACCGACTGTGCCATAAAGGAACAGTACCGACTGTGCCTTGAAGGAACAGTACCGACTGTGCCATGAAGGAACAGTACCGACTGTGCCTTGAAGGAACAGTACCGACTGTGCCTTGAAGGAACAGTACCGACTGTGCCTTGAAGGAACAGTACCGACTGTGTCGTAAAGGAACAGTACCGCCTGTGCCTTGAAGGAACAGTACCGACTGTGCCTTGAAGGAACAGTACCGACTGTGTCTTAAAGGAACAGTACTGACTGCGTCTCGTCCTCAGGGAGGAAAGATTCCTATTCGCTGGACGGCTCCTGAAGCCATCGCCTACAGGTGAGCACCAGTACTGCAGGTAGTAGTACCGTGAGTGGTATTAAATATAGATATTAAATATAAATAATAAATCATTAATAATAAATCATTAATATTAAATACGAAATATTAAAATTAAATATGACATATTAAATACTAAATATTAAATACTGGGGCTGCATGTGGTGTAGTGGCTGACACTGTCACCTCATTAAGAGGGTTCTCCGGCTTCCTCCCACAGTCCACAGACATGCAGCTTCGGGTTATCTGGAGACTCGAGATTGTGTTGAAAAGCGTGAATGTCTGTCTGTCTCTCTATGTGCCCTGTGATAAACTGGCGACCTGTCCTGCGACTCAGGACTTGTCATGTAGTTAAAGTGATTATTTTATATTTGACTCTCAGGAAGTTCACGTCAGCCAGTGATGGGTGGAGCTACGGCATCGTCATGTGGGAGGTGATGTCATACGGAGAGCGGCCATATTGGGACATGAGCAACCAGGACGTAAGAAAAACTTCTGTCTGTCTCTCTCCTGTCTCACCCTCCTGTCTGTCTCTCTCTATATGACAGGTGATTAACGCCATTGAGCAGGACTACTGTCTCCCTCCTGTCTCACCCTCCTGTCTGTCTCTCTCTCTATGACAGGTGATTAACGCCATAGAGCAGGACTATTGTCTCCCTCCTGTCTCACGCTCCTGTCTGTCTCTCTCCTGTCTCACCCTCCTGTCTGTCTCTCTCCCTATGACAGGTGATTAACGCCATAGAGCAGGACTACCGTCTACCTCCTGTCTCACCCTCCTGTCTGTCTCTCTCCCTATGACAGGTGATTAACGCCATAGAGCAGGACTACCGTCTCCCTCCCCCCCCAGAGTGCCCCGCCTCCCTCCACTCCCTCATGTTGGACTGTTGGCAGAAGGAACGAGCCAATCGGCCGAGGTTCTGCGACGTGGTCTCTGCTCTCGATAGGCTGATCCGAAACCCTGCCTCCCTGAAGGTGACGCTCCCAGAGGGCCGCAGGTGAGGTCGCCATCTTGTTTTTTAGGAACCAGTGAACAGGTGACCATATCTGGACTGAGGAGGAGTGACGTAGAGACGCCGTATACGTCTCTGGTAGAGACCTGTCAATCACCGTGTAGCCCCTCCCTAAGGCATCCCCTGCTTTACGGTCTGTTTCACTCTAAATGGACCATCATGTACTAAATGAACATCATGCTGTTGAAGAAGACTTGAAACTAGAGATTGAGACCATAAACTCATGTTTACAATGTTTACTGAGGTAATAAATCAAGAGAGAAGTAGAGTCATTTTCTCATAGACTTCTATACAACCAGAGGAGTCGTGTGTGTGTGTGTGTGTGTATAAATGATTGACAGGTGTGGAATGTCATTAATGCACCAGCTGCTGGAGGTCAGGGGTTACCATAGAGACGGTTACACACACACACATGGTGTGGGCGGGGCTAGTGAGTGTGATTGACAGCTGTTTATACAGACTTGTTTACATCAGCAGGTGCACAACGGTTCACATTCCTGGATTAAAGCTCAGAGTGGAGAAATATCCTGTCTGTCTCTCCCTGTCTGTCTCTCAGTGTGTCTCAGCCCCTGTTGGACCAGCGTCTCCCCCCGTCTCTCTCGTCCTGTGGTTCTGTCTCTGAGTGGCTTCGAGCCATAAAGATGGAGCGATACGAGCCGAGCTTCCTCCAGTCGGGGTTCACGAGTCTGGAGGTCGTCTCTCAGCTCAACACCGAGTAAGAGACACTAAATATATACATATATACATACTATCTACATATATATATACTATATATATATATATATCTATATATATATTAGTAGTATAGTAGTGTATATAACAGATGTGTCTCCGTCTGTTTCCGTAGCGACCTGCTCAGAGTGGGCGTGACCCTCGCCGGACACCAGAAGAAGATCCTCTCCTCCATCCAGACGTTCAGGGTACACAAAGCCCCGCCCACTCTGCTCTACTGACCAATCCCAGCCCTGCCTTCGTACTGTCCAAAAAAACCACTACATTCAGGAGGACGCTGAGCCACGCCCACTTGTTTTTTTAACCACTGAACATTTTGACCAATCAGAGCGAGCACGAAGGACCGGTGAGACTCCGCCTCCTTGGTGGTCGGACCAATGAGACTGTGACGTTTAAGAAGCACAAAACAACGTACGGTTACTGTCCTCTCTGTACGCTTAATTATGTTTGAGTCCGGTGCAACAGCACTCCGCCCTTCTTAATCCCACCAATCAGAGTTCACCACAGCGAGCACCTGGTTGGTCGACTCTCAGGTGCTGCCAGACCTCCACCACTCAGGTAAACCTAAGCTCCTCCTCCTTGGCCAGGTGTTTTTATAATCATGCTTCGAACCCTGGACTCACCGACCAATCGGCATCTGACACAGTAGGGACGTCGGTCTCTTATTGGACAGAGAGGTGTTTTAACGGCTCCCCCTTTGGCCCTGCTGTTATCGCCCCGCCCACTTCATGAAAGCACAGCTGGGATTGGTTCCCCTGAATTCTGACCTCTACTGGATTCTATTAAACAAACAAAACCCTTTTACCGGATCAGCTGATGATCAAAACAAACCGCTGCCACTACGACTGCAGAGAACCGAGAGAACCCCGGGATGGACCGAAGGGGGTTCTGGTCCTGATCGACCGGGTCAAAGTTAAATATCATCATGGAAACATCTCCATAGTCCACTAGGGTTATATTCTGTGAGGAGTTCTGGAGGAACGTGTGGAACAAACTCACAGGAAATTCCAAAAAGAGTGTTGATCTCCATCGATGTGTGATTATTGATCTGAGGGACATCAGGAGGTCCAGACGGGATCAATATTCTGTTACGTCCACGTGTCCTGGTGAAGTTTCACCATCAAAACTCTTCATGATCTGTGAGGAATATTATGGGATGGCCTCGGAATACAGAGGTGAACCTTTTGAGCGAATCTTCTTGAATTTGTTGAGATTAACGAACATCTGGTGGAAAACGTCCAAAATGAATGTGATTCTTCAGGTCTGTGGACTACTGGGAGACCTTCAGGTCCCGTTGGAGAACTCTCAGAAGGACTATGAGTTTCTTCATGTCCACATACGCTGGATTCTTTAAGATGTAAAATTACTCAAGTGTATTTTATTGAACCCATTGTGAGGTATCTAGTACTGTTTTTAAACCTTAAAGTGAATCATTTATACAATCAAACACTAGCCGGTCCAGAACCGGTGGTCCGTCTGGAGTAATGTCACTTTCTGAACAGAACCACTGCAGATTTAAGCTGATTTCACAGTTAAAAAGCAGTTTTTAACAAGTTCCTGATCCTGGACTGTTGGATCTGGTTCAGGTTTGAGGACGAGGAGAGACATATTGAATTGTAGAAGTGATGGTTTTGTATTTTAGCACTTTTTGTACTTTCTGATATTTGATCATGTTTAAAGTAGATACCAATGTTTTTATACTGACGACATTTTGTAAAGAAAAAAGAAAAAGAACAAAAGCAGATTTGTCTTGTATTTCAAAATGTCTCTGAGACCAAAGAGGACCAGTTATCAGAGTCACCAGACCTGTTTAGATCTCTAGACCAGGTCTGGAACCAGGAGGCTCCTGAACCATCAGAGCCATCGATTCTTATTAAGAACTTATTATTGTCAGCTGTCTCTGTCAGCCAATCACAATAAAGATGAACCGTCCAGCCAATGACGAGTCTGAGTCCAGCTGATTAGAACCCATGAACCACACAGTAAGAGTACTAGTACCACACAGTAAGAGTACTAGTAACACACAGTAAGAGTACTAATACCACACAGTAAAAGTACTTTGACTGACTTTTACTAAGTACAAGTATCATCAAGTCTTAGCTGTCTCTGGTCATGTGACCTCTTCTTCCTCCTCTTCCCTCAGAAATGACTTCCAGGCAGTTTGTGGAAATTTTTCAGCGGTGTGTGTGTTCAGTGTGTGTGTGTGTGTGTGTGTGTGTGTGTGTAGGAAGGATCATTTCAACATGTTATTTCACTTTAATGAGCGAACTGTTGGCAGAGAATTGAAGAAGCAGAAGGTTTAAGTTTCGTGTGTGTGTATCTGGTGTTCAGTGTGTGTGTGTGTGTGTGTGTGGTGTTTAGTGTGTGCGTGTGTGTGTGTGGTGTTTAGTGTGTGTGTGTGTGCCCTCCTGCTCTGTGTCTCTCTCTGCAGGACGATCCAAACTGACAGCT
>NW_022280219.1:0-68 GCF_004355925.1 Anarrhichthys ocellatus | reverse complement strand
GTAGTAGTAGTAGTACTTGTAGTAGTAGTACCTGCCCCCCCTTCCTGCGGTCCCAGCCTGTAGTAGTA
>NW_022280218.1:253491-253568 GCF_004355925.1 Anarrhichthys ocellatus | reverse complement strand
AGATCAAGCGCAGTTACTGGTGTGGATGAAGCAAGACTGGATCTCTTTGGCCGCAAACAAAGGCCCTACAACTCGAT
>NW_022280218.1:232467-253481 GCF_004355925.1 Anarrhichthys ocellatus | reverse complement strand
TGTCCTGCTGATTGTATTTGGACTTAAATGAAAGTTAACAGAACAGTAGTGTCATTTGCTTTAACTTGAACACTTTAATTAGGCCCGAGCACCGACAACGTCGGGCCGCGAGGTCCCTATTGAAACTGTAGGAATTAGTATTATTATTATTATTATCAGCTTGTTGTTTAAGGCCTGCAGACTCACAAGTGAATCCCTTTGCAGTTTAAGTGAATGGGGACGATATTGTTGATTGTCATAGTCATCAACCAATCAGATCTTTAGTTTGACATGTTGGGCGTATTCTTTGATGTGCCAGAGTCTGCTAGCTGGCCTAGCCATACGTGATTGGTCAGTGGGCAAGCATGACATGTTGGGCGGTGACAATCCCAAAATCTGCTGCCTCTGTCAAGTGGACATTTTCAGCCTCAATCGCATTAAAACGTATTCAAGAAATACAACTGGGGAGGCTCGACTGTCTTCACTGGCGTCCATGAATCGAGAAGGACTTCTTACTGGAACTAAAACGCACGGATGTAATGAACAACCGTGGGATTAAACTCTTTATTAACAAAGAAAGGAGGATGCACACTGTCTTTAAATAGTGAACAGCAGCTCTGGTAAGTTAAATGCGTTTGTTTTTACATCTGCAGTAGCTTTAATATGCTTGTTTATATATTATTATTTGTACAATTTATGGAGATGGATTTTTGTTTGGTTTTATGTGTGATAGGAACCATTGTTACGTCCAATATTGCTCTGGGGACATATTTAACCGGTGCCAGTGTTGCCAACTTGGCGACTTTCTCGCTAAATCTGGCGACTTTCCAAACCCTCATGGCGACTTTTTTTGTCAAAAGCTACTAGCGACAAATCTAGCGACTTTTTCTGGTGTTGTTGTAGAGTTTTCTGTTGCACTGTCGTGAACGAGCAGCGGGTGCTGCCGTGAGCTCCTCCGCCGCCCCAAAGCACACACAGGCGGGTACTCTTACAGAATCCTCGCGCTGCAGTCAGAGCAGAGAGGAGATGCACTCTATCTATAGGTGTTGGCTTCATTTTTACACAAAACAAATCATAACCGTAGCTGTGTTTCAGCTGCAGGACAGCAGTGAAGGCCCAGGTATAAAATGCACGGCCCACCACTGACATACATATATATTAGTGCTGGGCAACGATTAAAATATTTAATCGTGATTAATCTCATGGATTTTTTGCGATTAATCGCGATTAATCGCAAAAAATCCATGCGATTAATCACGATTAATCGCATTGTTATGGCAAAGTTCAATAATGAATTCAAAAGTAGTGTATTACGCACTTTTATTTTAAAAGTACTGCTATACGAACAAAAGGGCAATAACATTTGGTTCACGAGATGCAGGTAGCATGTTTTATACTTAATGTGAATATAATTCATACTTTGTTGGCATCTTATTCTGAAAACCGGATGTTCGTCTGAAGAAACCGGATGTTGTCTCACGTTAATGTTTCCGCTAACTTTCAAAGTCCTTCGCTCGCTCCCGATCTGTGCCGTTTAAATGCGTTTACCGTGAATTTCAGCATATAGGTGCACTAAAATGACTGACTATAGGATGTTTGCTGGCTTTTATCTCACTGTTCTTGTCATCCTCTTGTTGTTATGTCTATGTATTGTCTCTTGTCTTTCAATAAAAATAAATAAAAAAATTATAATAAATTTAAAAATAATTGTCGGCGTTAATTAATGAATGCGTTAACGCGAAATTAACGCGTGAACTTGCCCAGCACTAATATATATATACATACACACACACACACACATGAAGCAGCCCCCGTCACTGACCTTCCAGTCCCAGCTCTTTTAGTGCCCTGAATCCTCCAGGCTGCAGCAGCTCCCCCACTATCCTGTCAGGCTCCTTCATATCCCTCTCCACCACCGTCACCCTCCTCCCGTCCTGGGCTAGGACGGCCGCCAGGGCAGAGCCCAGGACCCCTGCCCCAACTATCACCACGTCTGGCTCCGGGGCCACCGCGAGTCCCCTGGCTGAGGCATTGGGTGAGGCGGAGGACTCTGTATCTACTCTTTTCCTTGTTCTCCGGCTCTGGAAACAACCGAGTGGAGAGTCTCGTTACATACAGGGTAAAGTCCAAACTGAACTGTACTGTGAGGCAAACATTGGAAAATTAAAATTTGTTATACTTCATCCAATAACCTGCCACTCTCTCTCATTTCAGTTGTGGTCTTTAGATATACAAATATATATAAACTTTAAAGCACTTTACTTCAGAAATGCTAGAATGAAATTTGAGAATATGAAGTCATGAGTTTTTTTTCCAGGGATTAAGAACACAAATTTAACATAAATTACTTCAGTTAAATGAAGAAAAAAACGATCCTTAGTCCCCTTTTGTATCTGTCTTTGTCTTCCTTTGTTCACAGTATATATACATAACATGTAGCCAAACGAGTTTTCTTACCTGTGTACAGCTGTTCTCCGCCTTCTCGCTCCTCTGTGTTGAAGTTTGGGGGATTAAATTGTTGATAACAGGTAAAAAGGACAAGAGGCTCAGAGGCAAATGTAACATCTGAGAGACTGTGAGCTTCTGCATATGAAAGTACCTGACATACGATAGCAGCAGGCCGACTGTCAGAAATAAGGCTGCGGCCATTAGAAGCTCTTTGTGAGCGTAACTCAAGACTGTGTTGGATTTTTTGTAAAGGTATGTGAAGCTGGCTATTCCCAGGAAGGTCCACATCTTTCTGGATTTAAAAATAATTATAAGATGTTGAAAGCACTAGTACTGAGAAACCGGTTTTCTTTTTATGCTGACAGAAAATTACCACGCAATTAATAATTACTCTTCATATTGTTTCTCTGGTGCTCCAAAAAACCAAGTCAGCCTCCCCAAAACAAAAGGTTACCCTTGTAACTCATGATAAGTTGCTCACAGACGGTGGTCTGTGAACGGTTGCTCACAGATGGATGCTGCTGAATTTTTTATGATAATGAGAAACGCGCACTACTTCGGATTCGGTGGTTTCACGTCCCGCCTCCCTCACAGCTCAACCCTCCAATCAGAAGCGACGTGCCGGTGAGCAGACCTCACGCT
This sequence comes from Anarrhichthys ocellatus, assembly GCF_004355925.1. Taxonomy (NCBI): domain Eukaryota; kingdom Metazoa; phylum Chordata; class Actinopteri; order Perciformes; family Anarhichadidae; genus Anarrhichthys; species Anarrhichthys ocellatus. The sequence goes on along the minus strand of NW_022280218.1, from coordinate 250,412 downwards.
ATCCGCCCATTGGACAGCCGCGCCGGCTCCGGGCCGCCCCTCGGCCGCTGATTGGACAGTCTGCTGGCAGGACGGTAGTATGATGTGATGTCAGTGGAAAGGTGCGTGTTGCATTTATCTCACAGACCCAGAGGCTGAATGAGAGGGGACCTGCTGCAAAGATCGTTCATGTTTGACAAGATGAACCACTCTGGTCCATGTTGAGTGTGTCTGTTAAATAGCTGCTTTAGGGCTCAGCTACAGATAGCAAGATGACACCGTGGCAGCCAAAGTTGTGAGTAGCGAGAGAGAAAAAGGCGCAATATATAGATAGCTCGCAAAAATCTACATTTTAGGGTCCTTACATGTGTGCAGTGTACAAAACATCCAGTTTTTGTAACATCTGTCACATCTGTCCATGGGTAAATTATGGCTGGTACATCTAGGTCACTGGAGATGTCAATGATATCTATAAAAAGGTGCAGAGTGAGAGCTCTGTTCTATGCTTATTGGTAAATAAAGCTTTTATTTGGAAAGGCTCTGACTAAATGTAGCCTATAAGGATATAAATGACAAAATACTGCAGCATGTTGTGGAAAGTACAACACAAAATGATTTACCGTACCAAAAATACCAACTGGATGTAGCATATCAATAAACTGTCAGAGCTGTGGTGAAAGCAATGCAGTAATTGTCTTTCTGCCCAGAATTAAAACCCTAGTTGAAGTCAGTTTAACCTAATTAAAAAGAAAATAATCAAATTAAATAAGAAGTTATAGCAAAATGTATTATTTTGGCATGACAACACCTGAACTAACTATCAAAAGGGACCATTACACATACAGGATCCTCAGAAATGCAGCGATGAAACATATAATTATGGTATAAACTCCTTAAAACAATAATATGTTAACAGTAAACAGAATCAACTGGAGAGGATCATTTACAGAATTAGAAATCATGTATTCAAATAGACAATAAAAAAGCCATCGAATGACTGGTTAGATTATGATGCTCAAAATGACTTCATAGAGGGGTACATTGGGCAGATATAGTTTTAATCAAATAAGAAACAAACACACACAGTTGATCGGGCACATAGCAGGTAAAATATTGCAGTGTCATAATGTAAATGAGATAATTTCTCTAACATCCAGAAATCATAATTACAGTCTAGTTTCCAAATATAAACAAAGATATAAGACATACCCAACTCATATTATTGGAAACAATCATGTAAATGTCCTGCCAGAATACTAAAGTGCAGATTTTTATTTGGCCACAGTTGTGATTATTTGGTTATAAGAAATACTAAAGTTTCACAAAGACATAACTTTATCCAGTAAAGATTGTATTATGTGTATTTGCACGTCGTGACTGTTTGATCCAGATGAAAACAGCTGTAGACTAGAAACTGTCCTAATTGAATTTACAGCAACTATAGATGCTCATGTCTGTTGGATATACCGGCTCATTGTAAAAAATAAAATAAAAGCGAAATGAGGATAAACTAGCAAAAAGTCCATTAAACAAAAATGATATTTTAGATTTTTTTGGGGGAGATCAGGAGCAAAAGCACTAATACAGCGCGGGAAAATGACATCTTGGCGGCACATCTGGAATAACCACACAGGGTAGAGTTTAGCCTATAATAAATTCTAACACCAGAGAATAAAATACCTTAATCTAGAAAAGGATAGCTTTTCTTCATTTGAGTGGGAATGTTCTTTCTAGTCCTTTTTGTTATTTATATAAGAGGGCCATTAAGTCATAGAAAAGCCATAGTATATGTCCTAAAAAGAGTCATAATAGTATATCAAAAAAGTCATAGTATTGTATGTTGTAAAAAGTCTTAGTATAGTATGACATTGAATGTCTAAGAAAAGCCATAGTATAGTATGCCAGACGTTCATAGTTTTGGCGAAAAAAGACAGTATATGTCAAAAGACATCCTGAAAAATATAGAGGTAATATATGTTTCTTTAAAAAGTCTATAGTATGTAAACAAAAAAGTATTTAAAACGATATAATTTAACGAAAATCATAGCATATGTTGAAAAAAGTTTTTTAAGTCTTTGTACAGTGTGTCTGAAAAAAGTCTTATAAAGGCCACAGTGTAGAATGTCAATAGTGTCATAGTATGGTATGTCCAAAAAAGTAACTGTTTAGTATGTCCAAAAATAGTACAAAAATTTCAGTCTAGTTTGTAGAAAAAAAGTCCTAGTATGTCAAAAAGTCCTCGTATTATATGTCATAAAATGTACCAAAGAAGTCCTAGTAAAGTATGTCCAACAAAGTCTTAAAAAAGTCTTCATATGCGTGTTAAAATGTGCTGTACAAATACATTTTGATCTGATTTTTTATAAAAAGATGCATTAAAAAACAACTAGGCTATAGTATAGTATGCCCCAAAAACTCAATGGACAGTATCTCAAAAAGGTGTTTTTAAAAAGTCATAATAAAGTATGTCGAACATTTGTTTTTGTAGAGATTGTAGTAAATTCTTATATCGTGCTTCTCTTCTTTTCTCCTCAGATAATATTAGATGAGTTTTCCGGACCAAAACTGAAGATGAGCGAGTTTTTTCCACTTACTTCATCCACGTCTTTTCCTACTGTTTGAACGTAGAACGTACTCAGAGTGGTCATTCAGGTACATGTGTGCGTCATTGTCAATAGAAAGAAATAACTGAAATGTGTGGTTTTACTTGTAGATTTTACTCTTTGGCGTAAAGTGACTTTTTACTTGAGCACCGACACTTTTCACTCTGTGTTGGTGCTCCTTTCTGCCCTCTACATGTCAGGTTCTCTGCGTGATTCAAGATCAAACGTTGCAGCAACAGTGTTTTATTGTGACCTCATTATTTTATTATTTAGTTTTCTGAATGTTTTAAATTAAAGAATTATGGTACAAACCTCATCAGAATAATTAAATGTTTAGATGAAGGATGTTCATTTTCTCGTTAAGCTTTTAGGGTTTAACTATATACACTATTTGTAGGCTTTTTGTCAAAAGCCTACAAATTCACTTGAGAGTGGACCCCAAAACTCAATATCTCATACTGTAGGTATCCTAGAATATATTATAATACTATGGGCTAAAAATAACACAGGGAAGTACTACTAAGTATTAACACTATGGGTAAATATTAATACCACCACCTTTACCCGTAATGTTTCAGTTGGAATATCAAAGTATTATAGGCCTGATATGAAAGTGCAAAGACAAACAAACTTGTGTAACAAATGACCACAGGGTCAACACTAACATCCTGTTAACTCCCGCTGCCAACTATTATTTATTGCTTTCATTTAGTTTTTATGTCTTTCATTTTGTTTATATCAGGATTGTGTCTACATTTGTAAACATGCTCCCGCTGTCTTTTATTTAATCATTTAGACTTTAAGCTAAAATGTCTGTAAGGCACTTTGAATTTTATTATATTTTTGAAATATGAAAGTATGAAATACCTTTTGCTTTTTACCAAGGCAATTAATTCAATAGTAGAAAAAAAATAATCAGTAATTTAATAAAGTGAATCATTGTTTGCTGCCAGTTCTGAATATAAACATTGAAAGACAAAGCTGAATGTGTGCCAGAAAGATGAAAGAGAAACGCACTCAGCATTCACCTCGAGGCTCAAGGCTTCAACCTGACAGCTAATGAAAAGCTGTCTGCTCTGATCTAAATTAAAGTCAATGATGTCTCATCCGCCGTCATCCGGTTTCATTTAATGTCACACAACAGCGGGTTGCTGGCCCAAAATAAACTGCAATACAAAGTAGCCTAAACATAGAAAAACTGGCCTTTATTTAGTCTTTTTACATATGGCTTTAGTTTTTCTTTTATTACAAACTGGTTTTACAAAAGGTTCCGAAGACTTTTGAATCAACCAGAGGTGGAAAATGATAAAGAGGCTGATGACACTGCAACGGTATGTCTACGATCGGAAGCTCCCACATGGCTCTGCCCACAAAGCAGTCACAGATAGTAAACACGGCGAGGAAACACTGCAGCACAACATCGGACACGGGACAAACCAGATGGACGTAGTCCATTGAAATGTTGTAGTCACAGATAAAAAATGCAGAGCACACGATTCCCTCGTCTGTCTCGTATATACGTCGAAAATGTTCACGCCGCGTTGACACGAACATTTGATCGCTCGGCTCTTTTCGACCAACAGCGCTCACGGTACCGTCGCGGCTGACTGAAATGTACGAGCAAAATAAAAGACTGCAAAAGCAAAGGCCAACTCGACATCATGGCCCAGTGACCTGAAGCGTGTCGACAGTTTTCATTCACTACACGGGAAACTCCAGTCGTTAGCCACCACAACATCAAGACTTCTAAACAAGATCAGTATTTTCTACATCTAATTAGTACAATACAGCTCTTTCACTTATTTGATTTCAGTGGAATTAGAAGACAGAATCAAGAGTATCAAATGCATACTTAAAAATCATTAACACCGCGTTACGTTAGATTGCACCGCATCTAGGTTCAGTTTTCAACGATCCACCGGCTGACACTCGACGTGTATAAAAGTTGTTTCATTTCAAGTTTCAAGTCCATCATGAAGACCTTAGTTCAAAGTTCTTGTCACAAAAGGTGTTGCATAAACGGGATATGAAGTCTTTTGCATACAGAGGTCTGCAGAGGGGACTCCGTCTCATGTCTCTCTCCTCGCCTTCTTCTTCTTCGCTGGTTTGGGCGCTTGGCTCTCCTCAGGTTTCTCTGTGGAAACACAAAAAGCCAGAGTGAGAACGAGTGATTCACATGGCCTCTGGCTCAGCTTACATAACAAACTCTTTGCATCATTAACTCTGATTTTCCTGGTTTGGATATAATTTAGAAGGCATGAGGAGCAGCGAGTTGAAGCGAGGTAAATGTACACCATGTGTATGAAACAAGATGGTTGGTAAAATAACACTGAAACTTTAACTCACAACCAAGTAAGTTATATAAAAACTGTTCTCAGTAGGTCGGCCTATGTTCTCAAATTCAGCAGAGCAGACAATTTATACAAGAGACTAAAACAATGGGCATTTACAGGTATCATGGAAATATGCACTATTACTGGAAATGGAGCAAACCATATTTTAAAAAAAAAAGAAGGAAATATAGAAAAGTAATTAGAGAGTCTCGTTTAGGAATCTACAATGAAGAGATTACTACTAAACCCAGTAATGGTTTAGAGAACTCATGATAAATGGGAATTACAACACACACTACTGGGAACCTCTGGAGAATACAGATAGGACTGTTGTTATGGTGGTATGAGAAGATCTGTTGATAGACATCGTTGATAAACACTAAATATTTAGGACATGTAATCTGGCATAAAATCTGTCTCAGAATTCCAGGTTTTGAAGTAAAGAAAAAGGAAGATGTAAAGACTGTTGAAATATACATGTTTATACATTTAAAGTTGCATCAGTACGTAATATCCCAAGTTCCTAATGTCCGTTGTTGCATTCCCCTTTTAAAAAGCTGAACTAATGACTAAAGTGAATAAAGAAGCTAATAAAGAAAGCTGGTTGGGGCATTGAAAAATGACAGACCGGACATCTGCCAGTAATTTTACACAAGCCTCAGTCATTTCGTCCACCTCCATAAATGACTAACGACACAACCTGTCTGACGTATCTAGCCTTAAATAGTGGGCCCCCATTGTTGGGGTATATATATATGGGGTATATATTGGGCTTACTTTGTTGTGTTGGAGCAGAAAGGTTGTTCTGCTTGGCAGTGGGCTCTCCATCAGTTGGCTTCTGTGGCACTTGTGTGACAGGGGGTTTCTGGGATACGTTGTCTTTCACTGGTTGCTCCACTCGCACCTACAAGAAAAATGGAATATTTTCCTTTTTTGTTTAGTCTTTAGATCTCCTCAGCAAGAGATGAATGAACGAGGCCGTTAATCAACGATTTTAAATATGACAGAAAATGTTCTGCAGAAAAATGCTGTGAAGATGATCTGAGGTCAGATTTCGGCACCACTGACCTCGACAGCAGCTGCTTTGACAGGCTGGACAGCAGCAGCATTGACCTGAGCGGCTGGCTGCTTCTTCACCGAGGCTGCGGCCTCCTTCTCTGGCTCCTCCCCCTTCACAGGACACAAGCAAATTTTACACCAAACTGTGCAGCGAATTCAAAATAAACTTAACAAAATGTCAAAGACTGCAATATGAATCAGCTGATCAATAGGGCCAAGAGAAAAAATAACTATCTTTGCATGTGAAACAAAACAAAACAGCTACGAGAGAAGTCTCCCATGTAATAATCAGTGCTTAGGCATTTATTATTATGGGATTATACAGGCTGGATGCACCCGGTAGTATACATGTAGAAGTACACGGCCACAAATCCTTGTACATTGAAAAAAAAAAAAAAAAAAAAAAAAAAAAAAAACATTTCTGCAGTCTGTTATTGTCTCTAGCAGTTACCTGGCCAGCTGTTTCTTCCTCCTCGGCAGCCTTCTTCTTCTTCTTCTTCTTCTTTTTAGTTTTAGCCGCTCCATCAGCAGCAGTCTCTCCCTTGTCCTTCTCATCTTCATCATCGTCCTGACAAAAACACATGGATTAGGCTTACGGAAAACAGGACCACACAAACAGCAAAACAGGCCGACAATGACATTCTGAACAAGAGCTGCAGAATCTCTGCTTCAAATGGGATGAAGGGAGACTTCAGCTCTGAAGAGCACTCATTGTTAAGCCACTGTGTGTCGGGTTTAGGAACTCTCTAGAAAAATGGCCCCGTGGCCGACAGCAATACACACGTCACATTTATGTTAAATATCAAATGAGAAGTTATTTGCACCTGCTCTAATGCTGTGACAACGCTAACTGAAAAGGGTCTTTTAGACCGTATACATCCACAGTCTTAAGTGGTCCAACTGTAAAGTTAACTGTGTGGGTGAGCAGAAGAAAAACTCAGCAGTAGGGCCGCAATATTTTCCATTAATATTATTATATATTACATTTTTAATAAACATATAAAATGATCAAAATACAACAATCAAAATGTTTCGTGCAATGACCGTCTGCCTGAAACTACAGGGGTTTCCTGTACCCACATCACCACTGCTGCTGCTAAATCCTTTGCCTCAACTTAAAAGGGCAGCTCCAGAGATTTGACACAGATTTGAGTGCGTTGACAGGTCTTGAGAAGCACTACTGTATGTGAACTAAGTTGTAGAAAGCCTTGTGTGGCTCCAGAGAAACCTGTGTAAAATGTGATGAATTGCCTCAGGTAGGGCTGAAGACGACAACTTTGAGAATGAAAAAGATCCGGAAGTGTGGAGTTCATTTCACAGACCTCCATGGTTAGATCAGCTCTATTATATTTGATATCTGTGGTAAACTTTTTTTTTTTTTTACTCTATTTTAATCTGAATCCTATTTATATTCGTCAATCTATATTGCCTAGAAGGTTTTTTTGTAAACTGTCTATCATGAATGTGATAAAGTGATGGGAGTGCAATTTCAGATTGATGAGGCGATCTAACTGCAGGATTTGAAAATCTAGCTCTGGCGCCATCTGGTGGTCGTACCAAAAACAGCATTGACAAACAGGAACCCATGTCACTATAAATACATTTATGTTCATTATCATAATAACGATTGAATTTGTTTTATTCAAATCATTCATGATATCAATCACACCAGCTTTTATTATGCTAGGACATGACAAAATGACTGCCGTGTGTAGTATGTTGTGTTGAGTCTCTACTATGAGCATCAGGGCCACAGTCAGGGCAGAGAACCGGGACAGCTGCTCTGGGAACCGCAGCCAGAGGAGTCATTCATTACTAGGTTGCTATTTTTAATGTTTTTAAACTTTCAGGAAAACTACCATAATGCTTAGTTTTACTTACAGCCGCTCCAATCATCAGATCAACCTTGGCGGGCTCAGGAGAGGGCTGCTCCAGTGCAGGAGGGGGCTCAGGAGTGGGCTCTTCATAGTTGCCCCAGGCTTCAGAGGGGGCGTTCCAGTCAGAGCTCGGGTCCACTGACCCTCCACCTGAGAAACACAAACACCATCAGCGAATAGATACAAGTGTGAAGGAGTAGCGCGACTATAAAGCTACAGCAACGTTAGATAGAGAAGCTTTGTTGTCCTTACTGGGTCCAGACCACTCGTCGTCCACTCGGGGCTGACTGAGCCAGGACAGGTTGCTCACAGGCTGAGGCTCTGCAGAGACAAGAACAACATTCAACCTGCCGTCCTCAAGGGAGACTTCGGACAACTGTGCCATCTAGAGGTGTGAGCCAGGATAAACCACCACTCGCCACATCAACGGTTGTTATTGTATACTCACCAGCAGTACCAACAGCCAGTCCAGCTAAAGACACCAGGTTTCGCTCCGTTGGGGCCATCCCCCTGTCAATCACAGTCCATGAGTCTGAAACACAGTCCACAGATGCTATGATGTCAATATTTAACACAATTAACTTATCAAATCAGTGCATCAGTGAGTTAAACTCGGCTATAAGCGTGTAGCTTTTGACATGATGCCAATCAATTCTGATCAATCATGTATTAGTCACTACAGGAACTGGGAGGAAAACCCAGTGTTGCTCTACAAACAGTAAAGTTCTACTTGCTGAAATTCTCACCTGGAGAACACGTACAATTCAATTTAAAAAATTTAAGTTTATCTTTAAAAAAATAGAGCAAAATTAAAATGGACTGCGGTTAACACTACCACGTTTCATCAAACCGTCATACTATTCAAGAATAAAATACAGGATCAGACACAAAGCAGTCCAAACGGTGTCTTTGAATTGTAGATGAAGATCATGGGATATGAGCCCGCCCACTAAATGAGCCTTGAGGTGAAATCGTTTTCTCAACTGTTGGTTCCAAGGCCAAGAATGAACTTTGAACCTCAGATAAGTTATAGTTTTACCGTTTTATAAATCAAGTTCTGACAGTTGTATTACAACAGTGACTAAGAAATAGACTTTTGAGTTGCTTGGTCTTATCTGCTAATACCGTATCCATCTATTAAATGTGACGTTAGGATCGCCACCTCTGGCACTGAAAGCCGATATAGAGCTTATCAGCCGATAACTGCTTCATAGAATGCCATAAAACTTTTACATCAACGCATGTAGGTTTCCGTGGTAAAACCTTTTTACCATCAATCTCGGCTCCCCACAGCGATGCTGGCTCTCTGCTGGTTGTCCAGGGGCCCGTCTTCGGAGCAGGAACCTTTACAACCGCGTCACTCACAGCAGCAGCCACCGCTACCGCCTCACTGCTGTTAACTAACACCAAGAGAGAAACTTCAGACTCCGCCGGAATAAACAAAGGTCAAGTTGGCAACACATCCAATTAAAAAAATCCCAAAAAATCCAATTGAGAGTTCCCAGTGAAGCGTGTGAACTTTTGGTCAATTAAAGATTTTTGTCTTTCTGAACAGATAACCAGTCGATGGGGGAAGCATTCTCTGCTGATAGTTACCTTGAGGTACAACAGCCTCAATCTTCTCCGACTTCACTTTTGCGGATTCTCCTGAGAGGAATATAAAAGGTCAATATATGTCAAGTACACTATCCATGAGAGCCTATTAATGAAGGGAGCACGCACACAACTCAGCACACACACCTCAGGGAAAACTCACTCTGGGAGTCAATTAAATCCAAGTATTTATAGTCCGTCATGTCAAGAGACCAACCAAACGCAACAACAGCTTATACAGAACAACATCTCTCTCCAGGTGCCATATTCAGCTGTTTGCTCAAGATGGCCTGGAGGGTTTGTGATTTGGGTGATAATATACAAGTAAAAAAAAAAAAAACACAACACTATTGCCAACTCATTCCTTGATCCAAAAGAAGCAAATCACAGCCTAAATGAAGCTATACATTTTGAAAGCCACCTTTTTTCTTCTTCTGGCTCCCAGACGTGGGGGCTGCGGAGGCCTTGGGCTCTGGGGGAGCGCTCGCACGCGTGTCCTCTCCTCCAGGACTGGCTGAGCCATCGCTGGAACCCTTATCCTTCTTGCGTTGCTCACGCTTCTCCTTGTTGCTGACCTTGGTCTCCCATGTGCCTGAACAGTACCATTAAGTGCAGCGTGGAATTAGTTGCAAAATACTGAGGGTGTCATTGTGGGATTAGTGAGGAAATATGGTATGGATTAGGCAGGACAAAGGAAGACTGTTCAAATACACACTAAATATTGTTTAGCTGAGGAAAAAAAGGGACTAACCCAGGTCCCATTTTACCACAACATATTGAGTATGAATGTAGAAGATTATTGCTCTGTTCTGCAGTTCTTTAACACTAGTTGACATTATATTTCATCAACTGCTCCACAGCTGACGAGTGTCGGTAGTTAGGTCTCTCTTCTGAGCTCCGGTGGTGCAGACAGCAATGATTAAATATTAAACCAAATTTGATTTGAGGTTTGTGAGAGGCATCATTATACCTGTAATGATGGCTCTCACATCTACGTCGCCATTTTCCCCGTGTCTCCAAAATGTTCGTACCCATGGGTCAGAGTTTCCGTACAGGTGCGCATATTATTTTTATAGATCACAACATTTGCGTGGGAAGTGGCGTACGCCTCTTTCAGACCCCGTTTTGTGCGTACGCAATGGTTATAAATGAGACCCCTGGTCACTGAAAATAGCGGCTCACCTAGAAACAAAAGACAGGCCTCCTCAAAAAGGTGATACAGTGCACAGACATCACTTTGACCGAAAAACCTTATTTATGATGCGATTAATATTTCACCTTCTTCTGGTTCTTTGCCAGCTGCAGTCTTTGTCTCCTTAACAGCCTGTTTGGCCTTCTTCTTGGACTTCTTTAACTAGAAAATAAATAATGGGCATAAAGTAGAAAAGAAAGTTTAAAAAAACCCATCTGGGTTTAAAGAAACAGTGGAGATACTTCACAGCACACATGATTTCACCTCCAGGAACAGCAACTAGGCAAGCGGCCCCATGTGGACTGAACCATAGGCAGTCAATCACATCAGCATGCTCAAGCCACGTCTATTTATAAGTGAAACTACATCCACTGTCCAAGACTCTCTAAATATGTTACATGTCCTTTTTGTGAACACTATTTCCGTCACTTAGTGTATGCACAATTACATCTTCTGAATCCAGCACCTTTAGTACCACAGTTCGTGGTATCCAGAGGGTGGTATTAGATGATAAGGCTGCACCATCTGCTGTTCAAAGGCAGGAGACACCTTCTAGGATTGTGCTGCATCTGCGAGCTAAAAACTGTAACCCAACACTGGCAGCTGGTCTGGTTACATCACTGCAGGGTGACAGTGAGAGAAGGTGGCGTTTTCTCAAGCGACTTACATAAAAGTGGACCCGAAAAATAATGATGTGCAGCGAAGTGCAATTATTAATACAAACACAACCTGGGCAAATCATGATGTTATGGTCACATAACCATGTTGTGATGTGAGTCGTCATAAGTCTTTTACCTCCGTAGCCTTGACTTCTGGTGTTGGCGACTGGTGATGTGGCACTATCTCCTCCGACGCTATGGCGTCTTCCTGTGGTTCAGCAGCAGCTCTCCCATTGGACTGGGCTTTCTGGAATGAGCATGTAAAGAACAAATGTAGAGGGCCATGACAATTTTCAGTTATATTCCTTTCAAACGATCAATATGTAACAACGTCGAAGGCTAGCATAGCCAGGTTAGACAATAGCCTGAAGCTAGCTAGGGTTTGGCCATGACATGAGATTCAACTGTCACTGTGGTGTTAGCTTGACAGCTAGCCATGCTAACGATACGTCTAGTAAGCTAGGAAGGGGGTAGGTTGGTTTCATTTATGCTACGTGCCTTTTCCGTCGTCTTCTTCTTCTTTTTCTTCGGTTCTTCGGATTTGACAGGTTTACCGACACCCCGCTTTACTTCAATGCCGTCGTCCACGACGCTTTCAGCGGGTCGTTTCTTGAAGAGAGCCCGGCAGGTTGAGGCCCACAGAGCGACCATCAGCACCAGCCCGGTGCATGCCGCTAAGAGGATCACCCATGGTGGAATAAGCTCAGGCTTCAGTCCCAAATCCACGCCGAGCTCGGAGCGTAGCAGCCCCAAACCTTTGGACAACAGTTCATTCAGACGAGTTGTAAGCAGCTTGAACTGCTGAGAGGCCGCGTCCTGCCACTGCTCCATTTGTATTGTTTTTCAAACAGATTAGTCACGCTTCGCTTGCCGCTATTAGCCGCGCTAGCCTGCAGTGCTAGCTAAAAATAACGGAACGGCTTCGACATGATGGGTGACAATAAATTTATCCCCTCATCCGCAAGCAACATCGGCCGGACTAGGGAGCCAGCTAGCCAGCTATATCTAACAATAATTAATATCTAATTAAGGCGGTGGTACAAAACTAACTTAGCTTACTAGCCAGCAAGCTAGCTGATATCATCGTAAGATAATACGCCTCCGTTAGCTGACCACCACAATGTGACCGCGAGCGAGCCAGATTCACCTCATATGGCTCCGTTTTGACTGGAGGAGAAGTGTTGCCTTCACTGTCGCTTGTAATGTGCAGTTTCCAGGTTGTAAATCCACGTATCATAGCAGATAGTCCAAAAAGCTGACCTGCAATGTTCGTAGCTGTCATTCTGAAGAAAACATATTTTAAGTGACAGAATTAAGAAGACTATGCAGAATTACAGGTAGTTATTTGGAATAACATTTCTGTATCGTATGTGATATTGGTTATTGACAAGGTGCCATAACCCAATGAATAACACAGCCCAATGTTTCGGGTGCTACAACTATATTCGTATTTTACCAACCTATTTAACTGAGCACACAAAATTCCATTTTTACAAAATCTTATGAAGGCATCACAAACCACCATGACAGCACCAGGATATTGACGTGGCTATGATTTCTACCACGCGAATTGGCCTAAATCCTCAATTCGTCAACATTTCCAGTCCCACTACCAAAAACCATAGATAGTTTTTAGCGTCTTGTCACTCTGTAGCTGCTACTTTCCAGCCATACGACGATTACATTTCTGAAACCTTACTTCGTATGATTTTTCTTTTACATTTTGCTCCATTTACAATATTGCAAATACACAAAAAACTCACTCGCTCAACAAAGCTAGTGCTTAACTGCGCACAAACACGAAAATTGGAATGCTACTACAGTACCCAATAGCCTATGTGGAGCTCGGGTTGAGTAGAGATTAAACAGCCCTCTCCGGTGTGTAGTAAGTCAAAACTTTGTCACAGGTAAGCGGCCTCCTCTCACGCCAATGTAGCAAGAAATCCCTACTACTCTTAACTTAAAGCACTGGGAAATGAAAATCAGGCCAGACAACTTATTTGCATCCAAGTTTATTTTGAAATTCCCTACTCCCCCTGTACAAGAAAAAAAAAAAAAAAAAAAGGACTTTCCACAAAGGCAGCAGTGAACTGTCAGTGATGGTACTTTTCTAGGGAAGGAAAAAAAACAAAAAAAACAAAAAAAACAAAAAAAAACTTATAATCACAGTGTGTCTTCTTTTAAATACTTCTACTGCTGTCATCTTTGGCTGGGTTTCGGCAGACAGCATTCTGTCAAACCACATTCCTGGGAAGCAAAAGTTTAAGCCAATAGAGCAGGGCTGTGGGCTTTACGTTTTACAGTGCCAATGCAGGAATGTTCTGGACTGTATACCTCTTCTTCATTAACACAAAAGAAAAGAACAATAAAAATTGAAATAAAAATAAGTTGTTTGTGTTCACAACACAAACAAATATTACCGCCTGGGGAGATAGTGACAGTATGTCGAATTTCATAAAATTGTATAGACAAAAAATAAATCTACAAAAATGGAGCTAGGTAAATATTACACAACAGTAAACATGTTTTTTTTTTTTCTTTTCCTTTTTTTAAACTTTTATGTCGAACCTCTACACAAAACCAAAGTTCTTGGTCTTAATGGCTAGCAGGAGTTTCTGTTTGAGTATCTGTTTTGAAGAATATAGTGGCACGTAGAGACGTGAGATGCAGGTGTTGGCTGTGGGGAGGTGCTGGTCGTCTGGAGGCCGGATGGTGATGGAGGGCATCGGCTGGAAGCCCTCCTCGCTGGCTGGCAGGGAAGGGCTGGAGGTCCAGAAGTACACCTGAGTACAAGGAACATCGGAAGTCACATTCGCCATTTCCATCAATTGTATTTTATGAAAACCTTTGTAATGTTTGTGTACTGGATTAAGTCGGAAGAAAATGGGCAACGAGAGAAAGAGAAATTATATCATTGAACGCATTCTTGCTCTTTGGTGTTCACTGTCTTGCATATCACTTAATGTCTGACAATGCAATTACAGACTAAAGGCTCGTCTCCACTGGATGTTACTGTGACACTTATGTTGTCCTTAAATGGAAACAGAAAAGGATCATTTAAACAAAGCTGTGGCTCTTTATAAGCCCATGCACGTCACTACAGCTTTGATGTCTAGATCTGTAGGACATGTCGCAGACATGAAAACAAGTTCATATTTATTTGTTTGTTTCAAAATAAAAGCCCTCTAGCATCTTTCTGTAGACAAAATGGCTTCATTTGTTAACACAAGGTTTGCATTCTGAAATATCTGTAGGACAGTGTTGTGGAAAATTCAGTGACTTGCACTGCTCCCTAAATTAATAGAGTACCAAATTTTAATCGTTATTTACATACGAGCACACGCTTTTTAACCTTTTTCTGTCTAAAATAGATGTAAATCACATTTATAATGAAATGAATGACACATTCTGGCCATTATGAAAGGCCAACTCTGTAGAATGAAGGGCTGGCCGCAGCAGCAGCAGCAGCGCTGTCTGTGTGAGGCATCCATCACACGGTGCTCCCTGAGGCAGTGTGAGCCTCATGTAATGTACAAACAACAATTATTACCAATGTTAAACACTGAACTGCTGAGAGCCACAGGGAGTCCCTCTGTTTTGTAGGATAATGATCATGATGAGAACAGACTTACCAGATCTTGCCTCTCAGTCATGCTCATCTTTTCCACTATGGACCAAAACCAGCGTTTAAACTGCAGTAGTTTGTCTGCATTTTCCCCTGTTGGATGAAGTGCAAGTCTTACTTTGTTGCATTGAAAATGTAAAACCGTAAAACTTTAATGTCTGAATGAATGCAGGAAACGGAGGTAAGACAGGAAAATAAATAGAAGCAGATACAAAGAAGAGATTTAGACATAGCAGCTTACCAGATTCATCATTGAAGGAGGTGAAGCTAATGAGCATCTGGACGTTGACTTCTCCACAGCCGTTCACCAGCAGCCTGAAGTCCTCAGCCGTCAGGTCCTCCAGGGCGTTTTTTGGAAGCACATCCAGCAAACCCTTCCTCATTGCCTTCAGACACAGACACACATCATCACTGGGTTGAATACTAATTTTGGAGACTGACAAAACATTTGTCCGTGTTCCAATAAACTGACAAACTTTGAGAAAAGGTTTGGTAGAACGCTAAAAAATGTTTCTTCCTCGTAATGAACTTTGAATTCTCAGAAGTTCAAAGTGTGTTACTCACATGGAGAGGCTGCTCAGCCACCACCAGCATTCTGTGCTCAGCATACTTCCTCACATACTCGTACACGTTGAGAGGAGTTACTGGCATGTTGACCCCACCAGACAGAAGCTCCACCTGAACCGGGGAGAATAAGGCATCAACAAACTCTTCATGAACAACATATTTCAGTATTCATATTCTGCTTTCAGAAGGCTGAAGCTGTATATTTATCATATCAATGTCCTGTGGTGCAAATTATGTGTATAACTGAAACAGAAAAACAGGCCAATCATAATGGTTTCCTCATAGATTGATATTTATATTTTGTATGCGGATGCACTGAATAAGGACAGCTTGTGTGTAGATTTTGGGACATTATGGGTCTGAAAGAAACATTCCAGAAAGAAAGCCAATTGTGACAATTCTCTTCTACAGAAACTGACTGTTCTGACGAAAATTAGCACAGCTTCTAAAAATGAATTATTGTAATTTATGTTGCTAATTTCCAGTAGAACACCTTGTTGCCTGTCCCAGGTAGTGATGTGCTAGGTCAATTTAAAATTCTACTTTTTAAAAGCATTGCCTTTAGTTTCTCACCACTTCCTCCAGCAACATGCTCAGGTCATTGCACCCTCTTATCTTGGTTTAGTGCACTGCTATTTAAACTCTATACAGCATGCCATTGATAGCATTTTAGTGTCGCACTCTGTGCGACACAATGACAGTGTGGTCCTTTACCTGTCCAGCCCCTTCCTCTTTGCAGAGGTCAATGGCGAAGGCAAGGTCCATGGCAGCAAATACTGCATCTGCTTCACCAGCCTGAGAATGGCGGATCAGCTGCCGCAGGCTCTCATACATGACCGGGTCAAAGAATGCAAAGTCATGCCAGTTCACCTGCAGTAACAAAGACAAGTACATTTAGCTACCGCTATTCTGAAAAGGACCAACAGGATGTGGCAGGTTCTAACAGTGGGTGCAAAAATATGTCCTAAAGATATCTCTTACCTTTCTCCCAAGCAGCACTTTGATGACATGTCTGTTCAACGTGATTGGACAGAGCTCATTTTGAAGCAGACACAACCCCAGTATTCTGTAGAGAAAACACAACATTTAACCTATTGCGTCCTACGTCGTTAAAGATGCGACTCCCTGACGTTCTCGTCTGACCGAACTATACCGATTACAAGTCCCTTAATGTTTGACCCATAAAGCGGACAATTCATTACCTGCCAATGTTACGGAAGCAGTTCAACCGGGCTTCTGTGTTCTTGCCGGGCCGAGGGGAGTAGAAGCCTCTTTTGCCCGGCTGGTAGAAGAGAGGAGCGTTGTCGTCCCCATCGTCTGGGTCGTCCAGCTCCATGTCGACCACGCTGCGGGTCGAGCCATGGCGCTTACGGTTTTCCTGCTGCTACAAGCACACAAAATGGAGGAGGCTATTTAGAAGCATGTATTGCACAGAGGCATTTATGTCGATAGGAGAGAAATATTGGTTGGTATGCTAAACCACCTGATTATTTCCAACAGAAATTAAAGGGTTAAACTCTACATGTAACGGGAGTATAGAGTGGAAACAGAGATGTTAAGTTTACTTGTGCTTTCTCTGGAGCCTCCAAAAGACCCAGGTCCAATATGCTGTCGGCACCATTTTCCCTGGAGGAGACAAAAGATCAAAAGTTTATAGTTACTTTATATTTAAAAAAATAAAAATAAAAAAAAAAAATAAAAAAAAAAATAAAAAAAACTTTCCCTATGACATCATTTACCGTCTACTCGCAGAGCACTTTAGAGTCACGTGCCAAGAGAGCAGAACAATGTGTGTCACTACAGTGAACAGATGGTTTTACCTTCCATGTGCAATGAGAAGCTCCATGGCCTCCTCCACCCGGGCTCGAAGAGAATCCTCACTTGCCAGCAGCAGCAGCAGCTGGGCGGGGGACAGCTCCAGCAGCATTCCTGTGATTTTACTGGCAAACGCCTGAGGAGGAAAACACACAGCTGGTGTCAGCGTGGTGAAGGAGAGCTTCAATTGTTCCAGTTAGACACACATACGTATACATTCAGTTGTGCAGTGGAGTAATCAAAGTTTGTAGATGTATGTAGTAGAAAATTGATGCGTCTCGATGATAATTGAATGTGCAATGCCAAATTAAGGCAAATCTGGAAGAAGTCCATGAATGTCGACCTGTTTCTCAGTTGATAAAAATGAGTTTTTTGTAAAACATAGCTTTGACGGATGCAGATGATTCATTACCGGTTGCATGGCGTGAACACGTGGGTAGAGCCTTTCACCCAGGGCTTGTCTGTGTGCAGGCAGGGGGTCGGGCTCGTCGCTGGGGTTTCCCTCCGACGAGGGCCTGAAAGGCCGGGTGTCTATGGACAGCTGCCTCCTTGAGTCTCTGTAGAGCACAAACACACAGGTTTGTCTCAGTCTCGCACAGCAACAAAACTTTTTTTTTTTTGTTTATTGTAAAAAAAAAAAAAA
>NW_022280218.1:199254-232367 GCF_004355925.1 Anarrhichthys ocellatus | reverse complement strand
GGGGAATCTGTAATAAGTGTGAGTTTACCTGTCTCTGTCTCTACGAGATCCCGCTCGAAGCCCTCCGCTTCTCCGCTCTCTTTCCCGGTCTCGGTTTCTCAGGCGCTGCATTAGATCTACAGACACAAACACACATTGAATATAACAAGTTCACAGTAATGTGCAAAAAAAAAAAGTCAAAAAAATATACTTTTTAATCATGTGATGACTGTTTTAAGCATCATAAAAGTACCATTGAATGCAACAATGAATGAGTTCCATAGTATAGTTTCTATGTATTGTCATACTTGAATTGTAATCGTGATGACACGTACTGCTGGCCTGCATGCCCTTGCTGACACTCTGAACACAGTCCAGATTGGGCAGCTTATCGTTGGAGAGGAGGGCCAGAGCAATGGCCGTGTAAAAGCTGCGGGCCACACCGCTGCCCTCGCCTGGCTCATCTTTGAAGGTGACCTTCACCCGGTGCACAGCCATGGGTGTGGTTGTGCAGCGCCTGCCGAAGTGCGTGTTGAGCTGACGCATGGTCTGCTGTATCAGCTGGTCTCGATCCCGGTCCACCTCCAGGGCCAGGTCCCGGGACTGCAGGTTCCTCAGCTTCTCCATCTCCCGACGGAACTTGGATTCCTTTACTTCAAAGCCGCCAAGCTCTGTGAGGATCTGGGATAAAATAATAATGACAAAATCATTATGGGCCTGCACTCCAGCATCAGGGACACCATCACACTAAAAATAGAAATTAGGCAGTTTTTAAAATATGGAAATATATTCAAATAGTGTTGCATATATGCAAACAGTACAAAACCCCATTTAATTAGTACCGGTACTTGAATGACAGTGTTGTAATAAAAGCTGTAGGCTATGTCCTGTGAGTTCCACCCATGTGTGACAGCGGGGCAGTGCGTGTGCGTGTGTGTGTGTGTGTGTGTGGGGCACTGTTAGAGAAGTCATAACCAAAGACTGGGTATCGACCCACAGGCTAGTCCCGGAAGATTTGATTTTAGTCACCAGATAAATTTGCTGTATTTCTTCCAGAATCTTTTATTTAACATTCATATCTGCAGTACATCTTTGAGCCACACGGGGAGCCTGACTGTTTGTATTGTTCTGATAATTGTAACCTACTTATGACATCGAATCTAATATGAAAGGCTAGCATACATTTCGGCGGCACAGTCGCGCTCTGAGCAGATGTCAAAAAAAGAAGGAATTCCTCAACACAGCTCTAATAACCGACCAAATGTACCGATACAATTATACTCCCCATCATTTCTAAATCTGTCTGAGCATCTCCTGTAATTCGGCAAACACATAATCCACCACACAATACATGTTAAAGTATTTTTTTTACCATGTTTCTCAGTAACATGACATGGACAGAAAGGAAAAACTGTTTTATCGTGACAACAACACAAACAAATAATTAAGAGTTGCCCATCTGCAGCTCTATACATCTTTCAGCTGATTGTTGAGCCAAACCTAAGGCAAACACACCAGTGAATACTGGATGTACATTCCACAAGCTGTAAGAAAGAGGATTCTATTGGGATGGCCATGTTGCTTCCTGCTGGGAGCCCGTGTCATTTTATACAAGTATAAAAAATGGGGTAATGTCGAAATAATCACTATATTTACTTGTAAATAAATATATAAAAAAAATGTACCGATCCAGGCTCGGCTCCGACATCCTCCATGAAGACACGACCAAACAGCTCCAGTGACAGACGCCAGCGGCCGAGTAGCATGTCATGTGAGATCATCATCCCCATGAAACTACAGTGAGGTCTGGACAGACAAAGGAAAACAAACTGATGCTGTATTTGTATTTTAATACCATTTAAAACAAAATGATCGTATATTTAACCATTTGAGATTTTCTTCAGGGCTTGGTTCGCTGTAGTCTTCTCTGCCAGTTCCAGATGATATTTAAACATACTGTATATATAAATTTACAGGCTAAGCCCAGCTAACAGGCTTATTTCTGAGGTAAATATTAAGCTGCCACTAAACCAACATCACAAAGCACGGATTAGTGTTTGGTACCTGAATGAATGGAGAGGGGGTCCATCACTTTCAGTGAGGCCAATCTCAGCCAGGAGGCTGCTCTTCAGCTGGGCGGCGAGGTCATGGGGCGAAGGGCCCGGTTTTGAAGCCTCCATCTCCTGTTCTGCTAGTGACTGGGTCTCAGTGCTCCGCTGGCCAGTTTCCATACTCATAACATTCTTCAGGTTGGCTGAGTAAGACATCTTGGTGGGCAGGATCTGTTTCAGTGGAGTTCAGGGTAGTTCTTTAGTAACGTCAACATACGTCTTCGACGTCGACAGTGTGATGATAAAAGAATGGAAATATGAAAATGGGACACAGACCACAGGCTGTGCTCCAATATCCACACTTGAATTTCAGTGTAAGCAAAAAAGAACTACCCCAAATATCCATTATTTCTTGCTTTCCATCATTTCCAATGCTCTTAAATGCCACTGGAAATAATGAGAAAATAATAAATCCTGGATAGTTTTTACAGATTTCTATTCAAAAGTCTAGTTACTTGTTATCGTTACTTGTTATGCGTGGATATTAGAACACAGATGCCAGCGTGTTTGTCCAGTGAAGAGGGGTGGTATACCTGAGAGGGGGAGGGTAGAGAGGAGCCCATGTTTACCTCCAGGCAGTTCCTGTCCATGCTTGCCTCAGCCAGGCCTTTGGTTGCCATGTACGAGGATGAGTACAAGCTCTGAGAAGGACGACCGAACAGATCCTCCTTCCTGGCATTAGGCTGTTAGAGAGGAAGCAAAATTAACTTGAAGCCAAAGATTGCATTGGGCCACTATACAGATATTGTGTTGCATAAATCTAGCTAATGAATTTGTCTATCAGTAGGAATCCACCGCCTCGGCCCAACAACCACTGAACTTGGCTGCAGAACAGAGAACATATTTCTGCATCTTCCAGCCATTGTCTGCTCCGGATTTTTCATTCTTTTGGTTTGTAGCAGAATTTCATCAAGAAATGTGACTCTCTTTTTGTCAACATTAAAGAAGCTATAATTTTGTTAAACTATTAGAGTTGTAAGTGGACTAAACTGGCCGGGGTTCTGTGTTAACGTTCAGTGTCATTTTATCTGTACATTGCAGGCATAAAAGTCATACAGTATGTTATGGCTGAGCACAAGGGCTGATTAAGACATGTAGCAAGATTAATAAAAACGCAAAGTCTGCCCATTATCCAACCAGGCATCTTCTCGACGTGTCATTCAAGCACCGACAAGATGCCCGATTGGGCGATGTGACCTGCTTACTCATATTTTGACACATGCACGCCGGCCATCACTGTACGGCCTGATGTCGCATGCCGTTAAATGTAAGGAGGTTTGTGGACCGTGCATCTTTAACCCTTCCATCTTCACACGGAGAGACTGAGCAGCAATACTGACCTGCAGGAGGTGGGGCTGGTCTGCCAGTGGGATGGCCTCAGCCAGGGGAACATCGAAGGGGTTGGGTGGGATGCAGCCCAGGAAGGTCATGGAGTCAGAGCGACGGAAGAAGGGGTGGTTCTGACCCGTTTCAGCTGGGACGGGGTCCTCATCCTTGTCCTGCAGAGTTGAACCTGAGGCGAAGCACAAACAAATCTGTCAGCACACATATCAAAATGACAGTTCGAAGTAGTTCTTTGACATTTATGACTCATTGACTGTTATTAGATGTTAGTTATCTGGCTTACTCTGATTGGTGTCCTCGTCGTTCTCGTGTTCAGAATCCTCATTGTCCAAACCCAGTTCCAAAATCTCTCGATTCCTTAAAATAAAAGTAGATTACAAACACTGTTGTAGTCAAAGAAGGGTTCATTTAATAAGCCATGGTTAATCAGTTGTCCTAATGACCACCGTTCTTGCCCTTTGACTCGTCAAGCAAGACAATAGACAAAATTGTGTGATAGCAGGATTTTGTCATATGCAATTTTATGCAGAAACATAAAAAATAAAAACGTTTTTTCTCTTTTTGTGTTGTAACCAAACACAGCTGCTAAAGTAAACTCTCGGTTTTTGAAAACAAAGACGGCATTTTAACTGATTTTCTTCATTTACCTCTTTCTGTCCATCTGTGGGGTGTCCAACGTGGTCTGCTGGTTCATGGCCTTGATCCAGTAGATAAGAGCCTGGAAAACGTAGGCCACGTGTTTCAGTGAGCACACGTCCAGCACAGGAAGCACATCAGAGTGCTCATCGTTGTGGGAACGCATTAGTGATAAGGCGTAGTTCAGGAAGTCGCCCCGTGCCGACATCATGCCCTGGCGAGCCGTCAGCAGCGTAGCTGCTCTCCTGAAAGAACACAAAACCAGTGAGAACACTACAAATCTGGAGTTCATTCAATACAGAGTGTGGACCAAAGAGCTCTTCTTCTCAGAGTTTGTGTGTGTAAAGATTTTGTCCCATGTCGGATTGTCACATTTATTAGTCTGATCAGTTGCTAACTGTTTGGTGATTAGGAAGAATTTCCAGAAAAAATTTATTTATTTTTTACCTGCGTCCCTCAAGGGTGCGGAGGCTGGCCTCCTCCCGGGCCGTCATACGTTCCCTGCGAGCCGAGTGCTGAGATGCGTGGAGCGGGTGACTGGGGTGACCCGGGTCTCCGGCGGATGACAGAGCCGAGCCGTATCTCAACTGAGCCTCGGTGGAGTCCATGATCGACACCATCCAGTTCCAGGTGGGAATCAGCTTTTCTTCCACATAGTTCTGGTCCCAACAAATGATCAACATTTCACTTTTATTCAACTCACTAGACAGATAAGATTAATCTAAAACAGGATAATGTTCAGACAGTCATTGTTGTCCTCTGCCAATTTAAGTGCGCACTAAGAAAAATACGAGTTAACATTGAACCAGAACCTAAAATTCAGCTTTAATAAATGTATAGCCAAGCTTAGGTTTCCTGGTATTTCTGCACAGTTGCAGATACATATCAGGCTGCACTAATATTACTAGTATTATACTATATTTGAAGAATTTGATTCCAGTGGTGGCCGTTTAGGATTGATTCCGACTTGTGTGTTCCAAACATTTCCAATAACTCCAGAGAGTTCAAGTCCAAACTTCCAAATGTTTTTGAAAAAAAGTTAGATACAATCATTACCAAAATACACATTTTATCAAACCTTGAAAAACAACATTTTTACTGCGGTCAAAAAACTGCCCTCCAGCTTACCGCACACACCGACAAGTTCTATTCATTAAATTTGATTTAATAAAAATGTTCTAACTCATTTAATCCAAATTGAGGATTTTCTGTTTTCGCTGATGACATCAAAACCTTTGTCGATAGACATTTGAAGCTATATTCAAAAACCTCAGAAGCGGTACAGCCCTGCATATAAGATGACACAGATATCATTAACCTCTCAAGATGCAGAATTTGCAGGGATTTTACACAACAATCTTATTGTTGTGAATTCTTCACAGACAAAGACAATAAAGTTACGAAATTGAAATTGTATTGGACGTTGCGGACTGTTTCCGGTTGCGCTAACGGTAGATCTTACGTACCAACGGTCGTATCAGATCGAGTCGTTGACGATGTAAGTGATAGAAGTGTAACTGAAGATATGTGGCGTAACTGTTCTGTTTTGTTGTTGTACTTAATGTTTTTAAGTGCATTTACTGTCAGTGTTTGTCATGTAATTAGCCGTCGAAATAATAGCCCAAAGTTGAGCTAAGTGGCTAACCTGGCTAGCAAGCCTGTATTCTGTGAATGTATGCGTTTGCTTTAAGAGTTTACTATTGCTAGTATTTCAGTTCTATAATTCATTTTCTGTGTTTATTTCAGAAACTCGGTCATTCATCGGTCATCTATTGTTCAAACTCATTCATCATCTGTAAATCTGTCAACAAACTATAAGACTGAATACAGAAACGTATGGATCAAACGGATGTCTGCGTGTTCTCTGACCGGAACCCTGTAGTGGTCAATAATCATCTTTAAATCAGCAACTCAGGGGTCGAATCCCCAACACTTATACTCAATTAAATAGCCATGGTTTCCGAAACTGTCCTCATACCACAATGTATTTATTGTAAACTTATGAAATCAGCATCTTGGTGCCTTGACAGAGTAGTGCGAGTACTTTGTTCACCACACGACGGCCGTGTATCTCACCTGCAGGTTGACAGCATCCTGGTAGGTGAGCTTTACAGCAGCAGGGTACTGCGAGTAGACTTGTTGGTTGTACTTGGGAATCAGACTCATGAGGTCTGAGATCTGCCTTATGACGATGCTGTAGGCCCGGGCCAGGCTGCTGGCAGATGTCAGATAGCTGCTGGAGTTGCTGGCCTCCAGGGCCGCCGCCGCGGCAGCCGCACTGGAGCTGATCGCACTGGAGCGACGCAGGTTGGTAGGGTCGATGTATATCAGGCCTGTGGAGCTCGCTGTGAAAAAGACAAAGATCAGGTACGATCAATATGCACCGTTATCATCTGGAACCGCAAACAGACATTTAAAAAAAAAAAAAAAGAATCCCAGATCTCCACTGACCAGCAGGTGTTGAAGAGCTGGAGGGAGCGCTCCCAGTGGCCCTCTGGCTGGGGGTGTTTCTAACTGCCCACTGCATGGAGCGAGGAGCCTGGGCTGCACTGTTGGCATGGGAGGCGGTAGTTGTCCTTTCCAGCGGCTCATCCAACAGGAACGTCTCCTGGTCGACGTCGTCGCTCTGACTGCTGCTGCTGTCCGAGTCGCTGGAGTCATTGGACTGAGAGTCATCCTCTGAAAAGAAGGCAGGGACACTGCTGGCACCTTCAGGGGGGAGGAGGAGGAGGAGATGGGATGAAGAAAAAGATAAAGGAGACCAGTTTAATGGCTTTTGTGTTCATCTCACCTCCCTGTCTTTGGTCTGTCACATCAGATTTATCCAGGCAGGAGTGCAGGTTAGTGAATCACACCACTACAAGGCCAAACAACACTAATATGATGGTGACGACACTGAAGTCAAAACAACAGCTGCAGTCTGTTGATCACCTTGTACTAAATAACATAGGACTTCATTTTCATGTTTTTTTTGTTTTTTTTTAAAGATTAGAAATCTTTGAAACAACAGCAATGTGTCAAATGTACTTCATATTCTAAACAACACCATCATTAGCAAGAAATAGACATTTTAGATGACCATGGAGAAGAAAAACACCACACCAATTGGGAAAGCTACAGGTTGATTAGTGAGTTATTTGGGTGAAAAGGACAACACTTGTGATGAATTTTGGTTAAAAATGACAGACAATAACGGTGGAATGTGAGAAAGGGACGAACTGAAGGAACTCTCAGCAGGAAACTGTGTATGCACTTTGCAAATTCACTCTTGCCCTGACTGATCTGTATATGCATTGAAGTAAAGAGGAGCTCCTACCAAAAATAGGAAATGCCAAGGACACCCTACTGCCTGCGAATGAAATACATGGGGTATTCAGCCAGGGACCACTTTGTCTGCTGTATCATTAGCTCTACAAACAAAGCCCCACAATTTCAAAATGCTGACTGTGAAGCACCAATGATTTTGTGAAGACTGCATTCGTCTGCAGTCCAAGGAAAATAAACCACAGTGCAGCAAGACAGAAATGCAATTTCTATTTAGTAAGCAGTTGGAGCCTCAAAAAGATTTGGAGAGATTTCAGTTTAAAGAGGTCAATAAGAATGTGACCGCATTTCCACCAAGAAAAACACACAAAAAAAAAACAAAAAAAAAAAAAACTAGTTTTATGAAGGGGGATTTAAAAGGAAAAACTAAAATGAAACCTAAACTGAAAAATGAAAAACAGCTGTTGACCAACCTGCTTCAGAGCCAGCTGTGGCTGCTGTGACGACACTCCTGCGGCCGCTAGCGTTATCCTGATTGCTGTGGTTACTTTCGCTGTCGCTCTCCGTTTCAGCCGCTGCCAGAAGATCCAGCTCCATGTCGCTTCCTGAGAGCAGAGGCAATGACAAACAGATGCTTCACTCGCTGTTGGGTGCTTTCAGATTCAAGTTCACAAAACATTATGAACAGTGTCATTAGTTCCCTTGCATTCATATAAAAGAGAAAAGAAAGTAGGGCGTGTCTCACCATCTTCGTCGTGCTCATCGTGCTGCCCTTCTGCCTCTGCATTTTCCTCTCCCTGTTCCTCTTGGTCGTCATGATGGTCTTCCTCACCGGCTACTCCTTCTACAACTTCAACCTAAAAGACAAACAAAACGGATCCTAAGAGAGAAAGCTCGGAGGCAAGACAGAGCTATTCCCATCCTCACCTAAAATGATACAGTAATAGGAAGGGAAATTAAAATATACATCCAAAACTCAGTGAAATCCTGTGGTGTAAACAACAGTGCAGGCTCATACTTTCTTGGAAACTAGTCACTAATATACATGGATTCACTTGCATGCAAAGTTCATTAAGGCCTTAATGATTTTAATAATGAGGCTCCCCACCTCTTCCACATCTGCTGACACAATGTCGTCCTGCTCCTCGTCTCTTCCTCTGACAGGCTGAGACTGGCTGCTGCGCCGAGGCTGGGGGTTCCTGATGATATAAGAGGCAGCTGTCTGACTGGAGCTGGGAGGAAAAAATTAAGCACAAGACCAGAAGTCATTATAGCGGGTGAATAAGAAAAATCAAGCACCTTCTGCTGCTTTTGGTTTCCTCTCTCCAAGTCAAAATCTAAGTGAATGACTCAATGATTTCAAATGTTTCCCATCTTTGCTTTGCCACGCCACATTAACATGGGGCTCTTACCCAACTAACTGATACAATATGAGCACATTTCAATCTTCCATAGCACAGTGAAAATAAAGAAAACAAGGGCACTAAAACCCAACTGACCTGCTGGACTGGTCGGGTGAGGGTCTCGGAGGCAGCGGCTCCACAGAGAAGAGCTCCTCGCTGCCCTGAACGGCGTCGATGCTGGTGCTGGCCAAAGTGAACGGAGCAGTGGGTCTTGCTATGCCCATTCGCACCGGCACAATCAGCGACTCGGCTACATTACACAGCTCCTCCACAGCGTAGGGAAGTAGCGCTTGGAAAACCCGTCGACATTTCCCAATAGGCTGGGGGATGAAGTTGCTAGGTGAAGAAAAGAAAAACAGGCAGAATATTAAAACATTTTGCAATAATAATTTAAAAAATTGTGTCTAATTGATGTCATTGTGTAGTCCCAATTGTGTGGTAGACTTGAGCGGATGTAACTTAAGTTACAATTAATTCCTTCGGCCTTTGCCTTGATGAAGTGTGTTCTTACTTTTTCTTCTTGGATGAGGCCATCTCCACGCTGAGGATGACGAACACCCGGGCGACAGAGCGCAGGAACCTCCTGGTGACATTGACCGCCTCTTCTCTCCGGCCGGCAGTGTACTTGTTCTGCAGCTCCTTTACTAGTGTACCCAGCAAGGTGTCTATAAACTAATACATGATAACAAAAAAAAACACACACACTGATGACCAAAATACTTACAAATGCACAGGCGTGTTAACAGCAATACAAACTGAAGAAAATGCATTACTGGTAATATTGAGGCGGTCGTATTTAGTGTTTTCCTCAGAAAGAATTATTCAGAAATGGAAATTTTGTGGACCTTTGTGACAAATAAGTGAAGTAGAGGAGGACAAACTGGACTTACAGTGATGTCAGGAGCACACTTGACAATGAGGCAGTGGGTGAAACAGTCAAGGCGAATGGTGCCACTCTGCTGATTCAAGTAGACCTGCTCTTCAGGCAGGAGGTGGGCAATTCTGCTGCTGGCACTAAGTCTAGGACATACAAAAAAATAAATAAATACAAAACTCTAAATACTTGTGCACACTCGGTGAAGCTCTTCTTACCAACCACATGCTACTGCTGTGGGTGGTGTTCTGCAGTGAGACTTACGGGTCTTTATTCTCCTGAGAGCCAAACATGATCATAGACTTCAGAGCGTTCCAGTCCTGCAGGACCCTCTCCAGAGCCAGCTGAGCAAAGCGGGGAGGTTCTAGATCGTGGTCTGGCATATCAGAGTCTGAAAGAGAGGAAAGAAGAACGTTGTCGTACATCAGATGCCTCAGAGCAATAACATTAAAAAAAAGATCCAGCCTAGATCTAAATAACTGATGGTTTAAAGTTGGGTAACATGTGAGGGGATCCTGAACCTACCCTCTGCATTTGTAGCCTTGCGGTTCCGGTCTTCTCTGATGCGTGGTGGTCTGTACTGACAGTGCTCAACGCTCTGCCTGGCAACAGTCTGCACCAGGAACAGTAATATATGCTCCCCCCTGCAGATGGAAATACAAATCTCTCAGAAATAGCACTTAAGCCTCACTTGCACAATATCAAGTATCTTCTGTGTCAAAATAATACAATCAAGTTGATTTAGCCAGAAATGCCTGCAGGTATTTGACAATTATTAAGGACACAAAAGATAGAACACTACTGTAGGTGAAGTGGAGAGTAAGGCCACACAGAGATCAGAGGGGTCTTACCTGCTGTTGGGTGTTGTGACCAGGTTGGTTGTTGTGAGTAACCTGTACAGCAGATCCAGTCGGGCAGCCTTCTGGCCGGCGATCAGCGTCTTACACTTACATTTCTCCCAACAGTCACAGTATGCTGTGGGAGAGGTCCTCTTCAGCCTGGGAAAGAACAGAAGTTGAGTTAAGGCGATGAAAAGCAACGGTAAGAAGAATGTAAACCTTTTACAAAGATCTAATGAGGCCATGCTCAAAAATGAGACTTACTTGCAGTCGTGTCCTTTGTGACACACCCTTGCACACTCAGTGCAGCAGCAGAGGGACTCCAGCAAACCGCAGGTCCGACACTCAAAGATATCCTACACGCAAAGTCATTGTGATGAAAAATGTGAACTTTCATTATACAGGGTTCATACACATCTATACTAATATATTTCCATGACAAAACTTTCTGGGTTTATTTATTTTTCCAAAACTTCTCCAGACCCCGAAATCGCTATTTTTCAAATTCCGTGACTTTCAGAGTTTTGTGATGACCGTATGAACCCTGATTATACATTAAAGAGATTAACAACAACGAGTGAGGTTTTACTCATGAGGTGGAAACAAACGAGGAGTCCCTGAAGCTACAGAAGTTGACCTGGCAAGCAAGGAGCAGTAATATTTTGATCGCAGTTTCTTTTTTGGGCTTATCAAGTTTTCATATACATAACTGTCTTTTAAACCTTATAATTATCAAAGAAAATTCCCACCCTTAATCAACACTGGTTAATGCCGCTATAGAGTGGGCTACAACACGTCACTTTTTCCCGATGAGTGCTTTTCCTCTCATTTCAGTGGAATGATATCCTCTCGGGCTGACCTGGTTAATGTGCTCAGCTCCAGTCCAAGTGAAACTGCAGGTGTCGTTGCAGCAGAGAACATAGAGGGGCGAATCATCTGGGTTGGTCCCCGAGGGGCAAATCATCTCCATGAACACAGAGTCTGCATCCTCCTTCTCCGCAATGCCTGGGTCACCCACTGCGTTAGACATTTGGAGGAAAATATGGAAACGGGAGGAATGCCAGTTACAACATGTAGTTAGCGCTTGTAAGCAGGGCAGCTAAATAGGTCAGGATTCACATAACGAGCAGATAACCTCCAATGTCCCAGCTGTTACCTCACCCACTTAAAATTACATCAGATTCACAAAAAGTGATGTTTTTCACAGATGTGCATGATACTAGGCAGGCATTTAAATACAGGTTTGCAAAACTAACAGTCTCCATTCAAATGACAAACCAGTCTACAACAGAAAGAAGACACATTAACGTACCCTTGGCCATCTTCTGAGCAGCCTCCAGTACAGCGATGGCTGCTGGGTAGGCTCTCCCACTGACTGCCAGCATGAATGGGGTCATTCCACGGGCATCCCTGTCAAACAACGGCAACAAGGACATACATGAGGGACAGATAAACAGGCAAAATAAACACAGAACGGCAGATAAAGACAAGAAAGTGCATTCGTTTTGTATACAGTTAGCACTGATAAGTAGTATCATATAGACATAAAGACATGTACTTGGCAGAGAGTAGCTCCCGTAGGCGTGGCCTCAGCACAACACTGTCACACATCAGCTTTAGGATAAGGTGGGCGTTGGCCTTCCTGTCTTTAGATTCAACCACAGATGGCTCAGTGGACGGCCCTGCTCAAGTGGAGAGGACAAAGCATTAGATGACAGATGCAACACGTTGACCACGAGTATGTGAAAACACAAGGCACACAGTATACAGCTGAAGGATTAATTTACACCGGTACAATGAATAATATCAGAAGGTCATAAAATGTATTTAGAAAGCATTTATTTTGCAACAAAAAGCATTTGCTGTTTCCCAAATCCATACTATATACCATTTATGATTAAGAAGGTTTGGAGTACGTGGTGTGTTCACACTAGAAAAGTGACAAAACAAAGTATACTCAAACTAAAGACGGTGGATTTTTGGTAGAGACGTTGATGCACGCTACTCTCCCACAATGCAATGCACAAAAAGAAGGAGAAGATTTGCTCACAGCTGGAATGTTTGCAATAAATTGTGGGTGGTGGTGCAACAGCTCCATAGAAATCTTGGAAAACAAACAAATATATATATAATATAAATATAAGAAACAAGTATTAAATCCTAAGAAAAAACATTGATGTCTCTTTGTGAAATAGTAGTACAACGTGTGTAGAATCAGTAGGTAGTATGGGTTTGGGTCACAGCTCCTTCTCGTTCCTCCTCTGTGGTGAAGATGTCATGTACCTGGTATGGTGGAGGTGCTGGGTCCCTGGCTGGTCCCAGTGGAGGCGGTGGTGAGTGAACCCACAGCTGGTGCTAGAATGAAGTCAATGTCACCGTCTGTTGATTAAATAAAAACGTAGATTGTAGATTTCAATTCAGTTAAGAGACACTTCACCGCAAAGCATCATTCAATCAGGCAAAGTAGAGTAAAAATCATAATTACAGAACAGTTGTGTAAGGCTGTTTAAGACTGACAACTGTTGCAAAACAACTCAAGAGGTTGCACCGGTGTGGGTGGGCTGTTACATAGTACCAGTGAGAAGATTCAATACGAATTCAGTGTTTACACTCTTTTGATTCATTCGGGATTGTATAGCTTTGGAAATCTTTCACACTGCACTGTGGCAAAAGTAGAGAAAGGATCTAGTTTGTGGCTGGAATACCTAGTAGTGACACTGTACTAATTTATATTCTTGTTGCAAGTTTTGTCCGTCTGAAAGAGCTCTTTAGAGCAGACAAAGATTATCTAAATTGTACAATCTTGTACAGATGCACTGACCGGGGTCCATGGGTGGGGGGTCAGGGACCCAGCTTGGTGGGGCAATGGGTGGAGACACAGGGTCTTGGTGGTCGCTGGATGACGGGCCGGACTCATGACGGCCGAGACCTGCAGCTCTTAGAGACCTCCGCATCATCTCCCTCAGACGAAGCCTGGTGATAGCACAAGAAAATAAAACGTCAATGACGCTCGAGTTTCCATATTACTGGACAACCTTGGATGCAAAAAGACTCCTTTCTTATAGAAAGTGGTTTATTTACCCTCTGCTGCTGGAGGAGCCGGTCCTATTCCCAGAACTGTTGCTTGAGACCACAGAGATGGCGTTGGCAATTGCCTCCACAGCAGATAGACGCTCTGCAAATGTGTTTCTCTCCGACCTTTCAGCTTCTGGAATGAAACAGCATGGTCACTTTGCATAGAGAAGAGAGACTTGGGGAAACAGGCAATCAAACTGACACAGCAGCAGACTCCACACTAAACATTTTGTGTTTGGAGAAAAAGTAATTTTCTTCATTTTTCATTTTCTAATAAAGATGGCAATGTCCAAAACGGAGACACTGGAGAATAATGTGACTGTAACAAGGAAATCAAAATAAACTACTTTTGAGATCAGACTCAAATATTAAAACGATTTATTATGTCGACATTGGAACTGGCTCTTCTAACATCGATCGTCTCTGAAGCAGCAGCTTACCTTCCTCCTCTTTGGTCTCCTTGTTACTAACGGGGAAGCACACAGAGACGGCAGCATGGAGGATGTTGCGGTTCCCATCGCAGCGATGATCCAGAAGTGCCCCGAGGGCCTGGCTGCCCTGATCCAACAGGAAAGCCTGCTCAAGGTTCACCAGGTACTGCCGGCACGCCTCGTAGTCACAACGCAGCACGTGCTGCATCAGCGTCTGTTTCTGAAGGGCACAGAGACGACAATGCGAGTATCGATTATGATCGCTCTTTTGGACTGCGATTTTCAGACAGATTTATGGGGAGGAATCTAAATCAGATTTTCTTTTTTACATTGTATTTATAAAAAGGTTGTGCTTACCTCGACAGCCATAATAATAATAGCAGCTTTCTTTTTAATTGTAGAGTTAGAGGGGAGGTTGGCCAGAGAGTGCACCCCCATTCCCAGGCTGTTTATAGGTGGCAGGTCCAACCAATCAGGATCTCGAATTCCACCCATGCAGTCTTTAGCCATCGGGTAGATTGTGCCATTTCCATCTCGAAGGATGATGGGAGATTCCTGGGAGAAAAACAACAACATTTTAGATTTGTATATAGTAATGCGTGTGCAAAACTGCAAAAAACACGTCACATATTTAGGATCTCACCTGTCCTGCTGTAAAGATGGCCACATTGCGCTCACTCTGGCCCAGGAAGGCCAGGTTACTGGTGGGGAAGTTATTCTCCTGTTCAGCTTTGCCTGTGGCCAGGTCAAAGATACAGTACCTCACCCAGCTACCGGTTTTTAGCACTGCGTGAACTCCTGGAGGATGGAAAGATGTTTAAAGGTTGGAAATACAAATGTACAGAAAACTACTAAAAAAAAAATGTATTGAAAAACTTTATCATGTATACTCTGACAGAGCAAAGACGACAGACTCACCTTTGGAGTCAACATTCACGGCCAGAATCTCCGCCTTTTCTGGGATGCAGAGCTTTTTAGGTGTGCGCTGAAAACAGTCGGGAACTTTAGGAGTCCCACCAGTTTTGACCACCTGTCAGGAGCAGATTGAAAGAGATGAAAAGTTGAATCGATGTGAATGTCAGGAGAGATTCTCACACCTACACAGCTCCATTTACACTGAACCTAAATACTGAGATGAAGACGAAGAAACTTGTATCAATTAATATCTATACCTGCAGCTCATCTATTCGGAGGAGCCTACAGTCCTGCAACAGCGATGATGGGTCTGAGTCAGCGGGAGCAGCAGCAGCAGCAGCGGTCTGGTTATTCATGCTGCTGGATGTCCCTGGAAACTTCACAGCAACATACGCTCCATCCACTTTAAGCACCTAGAACATAGTATGAAGGTGACACGTTGTGAAATGTCAGGACAAACCAGGGACACGTGATTGATAGCAGGATCGAGTAGCCATGGACTCAATCACCAGCTTTACTTATTATTCAAAGATGTCACCACATTTGTAAACATTGATCTTCTATGCACTGCCACATTTCAGATGCACCCACCTTTCCCACAGGGACGTTTTTAACGTCCTCCACAAACACCACCTCCCTGAGCGGCCACTGCTCCTCGTTCACCTTCTCCTCCTCTTTGGGAGCCGGGGTGGAACGCCTTCGCTCTGCAAGTAGCGAGGCATACTAACGGTTAGTCCTTTGATCACAGAATAATCAGAAAAGGCAATTATTAGTATTCACATCTAGTGACTACAAAGAGTTCGGCATCATACACCCGACTAGGACAGTAAAAATAATCTGGTGACCAGGTGGACTAGGGAAAAGGACTTAACACAGACAGCTAGCTGTGGGGTTCATATAAGGGGAGGTTAAAAAAATAAAAAGGCAACCAAAAAACACCCCAGCTGGCCAAACACAGGAAAACAGGCAGAGAGAGAAAAAAAACAAAAAAAAAAACAACTTTGCTGATAAAAGCCTGCGCACCATCTGTTTCAAAGTCGAAGGACTAATGAGAGCGCAGAGTGAGGAAGAAATTGGTTCTGTGCCCGGGAGATAGAGAGTAAAGTTGAGAGACGAGTGTTGTTGCGAGAGCTAGAGGTCAAGAGGGAGAGACGGAGATAGAAGAAGCTGACGTACTGTAGGGCAGCGAGGCACTGCTAGCTATGGAAGAGGTATCACTGCAGGTAGATGCCGGGGAGGGGGGGGGACCCATCTCAGTCTTCACCAGCTCTGG
This sequence comes from Anarrhichthys ocellatus, assembly GCF_004355925.1. Taxonomy (NCBI): domain Eukaryota; kingdom Metazoa; phylum Chordata; class Actinopteri; order Perciformes; family Anarhichadidae; genus Anarrhichthys; species Anarrhichthys ocellatus. The sequence continues at coordinate 216,223 of NW_022280218.1, read as the reverse complement.
CTTGCTCTCCGTCCTATGGATTAAGACAAAGGTACATTCTGTAACCACGGGGGCTGAAGTCTACGTCTTCCAATTGTGGTTAAAAGTGTAATGAAATAAGATTGTGGAAGGCCATTCATATACAAAAATGGACGGCTTTTTTCTACACAAAATGAAACTGACTTGATTTCCTGGGTCTTGGTGGTTTTCTCCATGCTCTTGAGGCTCTCTGGTGAGCGCAGCTGGAACCGGCAACTGTCGTTCATGTTCCAGACGGACTCCAACAGGACGCCCACTTTGGGAATCCCGGCATTGACAGAAAAGGCCACTGCGCCGGCATGGTAGAGGGGGTTATTCCTCAAGCACACCTAAGGATGGGAAGGGCAAATTGATTTTAAACAAACCAAAAGGCTCATATTGAGGTCACGCCAGGACTTACAATCTCAAGACAAACCTATAATAATAATCATTAAAATAGAAACAGAAGAGGTGCTTAGTCCAATGCTGACATACAAGATAACAACACGCCCAGGCAAACAACTGTCTTACCTGTGTTCCCACGGTGATGTTTGGTATCGAGGAGATGCCAGCACTGGACTTTGGCTTTTTGTTCTTGGCTCTGGCCTTTTCAAGCATCTTCTTCCGTTGACTAAAAGGCACAACACCCCTGCAGACAGACGACAAGCAGTGAGACATTCGTACCTTTCTCCGACATAAACCGTTCTTACTTTTAATTGACAAAGACATCCGTATTGTAGCCTCTGCTAAATGTCTCGTTATAGCATCTAACGCAGAATCTTTCCCCATCAATAACCCTGTGAAAGAGAAAAGTGTAATAACCTATCGTTTTGCGTGTGACTTTGATGGACACCCCCGCTACACCTGGCAGGATAACAATGTTATGGTGACATTCATGAGGCAATGTTATAGTTAAAAACATAGAATCACAATTCCGTTCAATGTGGTTTAGTGTTAAGACAGTTTTTCTTCTCACCACCAGTAGAGGCTATTCTCCAGCTGGACACACGTGTAGAGCGCGCAGCAGTGCAGCGACACCATACGTTCGCCCTGCAGCTCAGGGAAAGCCTGAGCACTGTGCTCCAGCTTAGAGGCCACTGTGCTCAGTGTGTCGTCCACCCAGGTTGCCACCTATACCACACACACACACGCAAACTTGAGTTAATGGATAACTCATTAAATATTTGTAGTGCAAGGATGGCTGGTTAGTCACTATAGAAACATATCTTTAGGCAAACAACATCTTCTGGTTACACAACTTATCCTGCGGTCGAGTGCTGCTACCAAGAAGGAAGCAGAGCACACGTGTCCTCATGTCAAGAGGAGCAATCATAGTCTACCTTGTTGGTCTCTGTGGCTACAGTGGCTCTGATGCTATTGGCAGACAATAAGGTGATCTTCTCATTGGCCAGGCCCAGGAAGGACACACGCGGGTGATGAACGGAAGGATTCTGATCGAGCAAATGACAGAAAGGTGAAATAAATGACCAGTACTTTCTAGCCATTAAGCATGCTACGACAGTTTGAGTAATGCCATTCACATTGGTTGAATTCTCCACCTGTGCATTCCTGTAGGGTTCAGGTTCGCTCCACTTCCACTGATACAGCTCTCCTTTGGAGCTGACCGCCACCAGCTCTGAGAACATGGCTCCGATGCTCACAAACTTCACACCATCCTATGAAAGAAATTTATAGATCTCAGGAAGTGTCAGGTGAAGCAAAACTTAACCCAAATTGTCCAATGAACTGAATCTGCTACTAGCGGACATCAATCAAGTTGCAGCAACATCTCAAGAAGAAAAACAGAAGTAGTTGAAACAACGAAGTAAAAGGTTTGCATTTCTTTGTTTTTAAATAAACATTAAATCGACATTGATGTTTGGGCTCCTCCTACCTTGTCGGGCCACCACTGGAGCTCCTCTCCCAATGAGACAGGGCTCTGGACCGGGATGCTCTTCTTGTCCAAGCTGGGCTCGCCCTCGCGGCTGGTGGAGCCTCGCTCCGTGTCGAACGAGGCCCCATCCAGCCACCGGCGCTCGCGCAGCCTCAACACGGACTCACGCTCGCGCAACAGCTCGGAGTCGCGCTCTAAGGGAAGAAGGAGAACTGGTATGCAATAAGGTCACACCAGTGGGATAGAAGTAAGCCACTCTCTGGGAAAGACCCGTCAACATAGTTTTAAGATAGAGAGAGAAAGATATGATTCTTTAGAATCAAAATTGCAGTGCTGAAGATTGAGTGGGAGTCTAAATTATACTGGTGGGTGAGCCAGTGTGCACGCCTGTATGTTAAAGTGTGAGGTAGAAACGGAAGTGGATGGACAGAAAGAAAGCATGCTTGTGGGCTAGGTAGGTTTTTAGAATAGACTTAAAAGGGTCCCTGTTAAGACAGGTGGGCCTAGCAGGCCTTTCTCAGAGAGCTCACAGTATGCACTACAGCCATGCAGCACACAACACCAAACATTTATAGCCAGTAACACCAAACACCCGTATTAGAAATCAAGCTAAACAGACTGAAGAGAAAATTTACAACAAGATCAAACCATTGCATTTACATTAACATTCGTAAGACAGCTCAAGTATACATTTAGCAAAGAGGAAAAACATTTGTATTTTCGTTACATTTGCCCGACAGCCATTTTTGTCCAAAAGAAAACAACCTTACTCAACCTCTTACCCATGGCAAGTTCTTTCTTGCAATATATAAAAGAAAATACTGAAAAACAAACACACTGCCTTGCTTTTGCAAATTGTATGCTGTTGACTTTTCTTTTAATAAGCCATTAAAGCTCCATCCTCTCAACAAAAACAACCAGAGTCACCGAAAGTCTTTCCTTCACTAGTCAGAAATGAGTTGTCGCGTTACCTCTGGAGGATCCCAGGCGAGACAGTGAGGAGCGTCTGAAAGAGGGGTAGCCAAAGTAGCTGATGTCCTCAGAGAACATAGCATCAGCATCAATGATCACACTGGGATGGGCTGAGTGGATGTCTGCATCCAACAGGGACATCAGGTCCTCTGCGTGGGACCAAGGAACAAAAGGATGCAAGGTTTCACTCACAATAAAAACATTTGTTATTTTTATGAATTTGGCAAATACTGTCGAGACCAATACAATGATCATAATGAACTCATTTTATAACTATATTACTCTTCCAAACAAGCCTACTTGTATTATACATTGAACTGCTGCTCAGCCTGAACTCCGATCTTAAAGAGTGTCTTAAATAAAACACAACATCACATTATACAAGCTGTTGTCCTTTTGTTTGACAAACCTCCAGGGAGGTAGGACTCGCTGGCTGTGTCGTCTCCATCATCTCCATCTTCATCATCCCGGCTCAGCAGGTTGTTGACGGCGAGGTTGACATCCAGGTTGGTCCGCTGGAGTTCCCTAATGATCACACTCCTGGACTTCCCCTGGAGGACTACCTGGGCCTGGTGGAAAGGACAACAAAGTGGCAAACACATTTATCGACACTCGCTTGTGAATGCAGGTTAGCGGGTAAATGTGCGCTGTCAACTGTACAATTTGTTTCAGTACGGAAAAGGCTATTAAACCATTTTTGGAGCTTTTTTAAAAAATATACAGTTGTGTGAAAAAGTGTTTGCCCCCTTCCTGATTTCTTATTTTTTTTGCATGTTTGTCACACTTAAATGTTTCAGATCATCAAACAAATTTAAATATTAGACAAAGATAACACAAGTAAACACAAAATGCAGTTTTTAAATGAAGGTTTTTATTATTAAGGGGGAAAAAAAATCCAAACCTACATGGCCCTGTGTGAAAAAGTGATTGCTGCCCCCCCCCCGTTAAAACATAAATTAACTGTGGTTTATCACATCTTTGGAAAGCTGAGTTCAATTTCTCTAGCCACACCCAGGCCTGATTACTGCCACACCTGTTCTCAATCAAGAAATCGCTTAAATAGGACCTGCCTGACAAAGTGAGGTAGACCAAAAGATCCTCAAAAGCTAGACGACATGCTGCGATCCAAAGAAATTCAGGAACAAATGAGAAACAAAGTAATTGAGATCTATCAGTCTGGAAAAGGTTACACTGCCATTTCTAAAGCTTTGGGACTCCAGCGAACCACAGTGAGAGCCATTATCCACAAATGGCGAAAACATGGAACAGTGGTGAACCTTCCCAGGAGTGGCCGGCCGACCAAAATTACCCCAAGAGCGCAGCGACGACTCATCCTAGAGGTCACAAAAGACCCCAGAACAACATCCAAAGAACTGCAGGCCTCACTTGCCTCAATTAAGGTCAGTGTTCATGACTCCACCATAACAAAGAGACTGGGCAAAAATGGCCTGCATGGCAGAGTTCCAAGACGAAAACCACTGCTGAGCAAAAAGAACATAAAGGCTCGTCTCAGTTTTGCCAGAAAACATCTTGATGATCCCCAAGACTTTTGGGAAAATACTCTGTGGACTGACGAGACAAAAGTTTAACTTTTTGGAAGGTGTAGTATGTCCCATTACATCTGGCGTAAAAGCAACACGGCATTTCAGAAAAGGAACATCATACCAACAGTAAAATATGGTGGTGGTAGTGTGATGGTCTGGGGCTGTTTTGCTGCTTCAGGACCTGGAAGACTTGCTGTGGTAAATGGAACCATGAATTCTGCTGTCTACCAAAAAATCCTTAAGGAGAATGTCCGGCCATCTGTTCGTGACCTCAAGCTGAAGCGCACTTGGGTTCTGCAGCAGGACAATGATCCAAAACACACCAGCAAGTCCACCTCTGAATGGCTTAAGAAAAACAAAATGAAGACTTTGGAGTGGCCTAGTCAAAGTCCCGACCTGAATCCGATTGAGATGCTGTGGCATGACCTTAAAAAGGCGGTTCATGCTCGAAAACCCTCCAATGTGGCTGAATTACAATTCTGCAAAGATGAGTGGGCCAAAATTCCTCTACAGCGCTGTAAAAGACTCATTGCCAGTTATCGCATAGGCTTGATTGCAGTTGTTGCTGCTAAGGGTGGCCCAACCAGTTATTAGGTTTAGGGGGCAATCACTTTTTCACACAACTGTATATACACACATGCTGGGAAGTTGGTACCTGAGTGATGAGTTCTTCAGGGATGACAGAAGCTGGTATGACTGGCTGAGGCTGGCTACCCAGCAGGCCCGAGCCGCGATCCCTCCCTGTACGGATCACCCTGGTCTGTCGGCGGGAATCGCGAGCTGCCGTCGATGACCTCCCCGACGTGCCTCCGCCTCCGCCACTGCCTCCGCCCCCTCCTCCTACGCTGCTGCCACCTCCAGCTCCGCCTCCCCCTGCTCCTCCCCCACTTCCACCTCCTCCGCTGCCTCCGTTTACACCAGAGCTCCAGCGACTCCTGTTACATACAGTGCAAGGCCATGGTCAGATACAACCGCCAAAAAAAAAACAGCATCTGACTAACAGATCAGACTCAACACACGCACATGTCCGGGTACGGAGGGATTCATTGACTTTGACAGCGGAGACAGGGCAGGCCGGACTAATAGGGTTTCACAACAGCACCATTTTTTGCAGGAAGGGAGAAATTAAATAATGGCAATCTTTCTAATTTAATCAGACATCAGAGAAAAAAGCTTTGACATAGTATGATGATTGCATTATGTACACATTTTGGACGTTTCAGCTATCATTTTGTTTCTGTTCAACATTAAACTGTAAGGAACTCAGTTCTCCAGTGGTCAACACAGCAGAGTCAATGAACATGGCCATGCTCTTTGCTCTTTGGTGGACACATTTTATTACATGTCACAGCACCCTGAAGGTCTCTCTTCAGAATGACTAACAGTGTGGGGAGTACACCCCTGATCCGCTGCAGCGTGAGCGCTGTGCTCTCTCAACACTGAGCTTTCACAGGACCGTTTGGTCTCTGTCAACCCTGCCAGAACTTACCCAAGGGTGTTGCCTGCCAGTCTGCCCAGTGTGTCAGAGCCAGACAGGAACCAGGGCGGATCACTAGTCCTGCCTGGCCTGGAGCTCCTTCCTGTCCCTGAACCACTGCTCAACTTTGAACTGGAAACAAAAGATGGGAGATCAGTTACAAACCTACAGAGGTCCCACACAGGACCAAACGACCTCATTTCTGACCTGGGTCAACAGAAAGTACATTTACCCAAGGTCTGTTAAATGATACCCCTCGGTTCGGGATTCATTTTCTGTTTAATATTACATTGTAAAAAAGGTGGGGGCGTATTTTGGAGACTAGCATGGCAACACCCTTGGGAATCAGAATTGGCTGCAACTCGTTCCTCATTCAAGATTTTCCTCTTTTCAAAGTTCTTGGGCTGCAACTGCTTTCTCCTATTTCAACCTTCTTTATAATGGAATGCCTTTAACCAAAAGCAGTTTACTTGAATATTCTTAACTCATGTGCTCTTAATATAATTGGTATAACTGGTGTTTTGCTGTGCCAGGGAACTGAATTATGACCATTTTGACAACGTTTCGTATAAACAGGGACTACAGTGACACTAAATTTAGACAAGTCCAATAAAATAATAAATCACATTTAGTACCAGATAGTAATGGAAGACAATGGGATACAGAAATGGGGATTCAAATTATTCAAATGCAATACATACAAGCAGCAAAATCAGACAAGCTGACACAATCCCAGAGGATATTAGACCTTGTTCAGTGAGCCGACAAACTGGCCAAAGACGACCTGCCACACTCTTTTCCATCGGCTTCCCAGCAGCCCACAATGGTGCCGACTGAAAAACGATAACAATGTGAAAACCACCTCTTCTGCGTCTGTGGCAGGGAGCAAAACGTGCGCTCTGCAGAAACGTTTGGCGCAAGGAGCTCCTCGGGCCTTTACAATCTGATTCACATGCATATTTAGCAGCTAGAGGGGCCTTGAAAGCTCTCAAATCACTGTTGGATGTTGTTCTGCTGGCAGGACATGGACAGCTATCAATGAGACATTCATCAAAAATACATAATCAGAGCCAACACAAAAAAAAAAAAAAAAAAAGTATTTTAATTAAATCGCAACCATAAAGGTAACTGGCTTTTAGAAAGTTACACAAACAAGTTTTATTGCCGTTGTTTGGTGTCAAGATTGGAATAAAACCAGAAGTATTTTTAAAAAACCAAAAACATCCCTGGAATGCGTCTAACTTTAAGGAAGAAAAACAGCTCTGTGGTAAGAAAGACTTTAGAGGCATCATCAACATAACAAGCAAACCCCCCAAAGCATCCCCCAGTCACCCAGCTGCCTGTTGGGAGGACTCCTGTTGGGAACAGACCTATGTTTTCAGACACATGTCTCACTCCTGCTGGACTGAAATCTTTGTAGCAAAGAGCCCGAGTATTATTCTACAAGTGAAATCATGTCCGACAGCTTCATACTCGGCCGAGAGGCGTCGCAGCGAACCCCCCCCCCCCCCCCATATCAGTGAGCCCGAGCGTGTTCAGCGCATCTTGTGCTAGACATCTCCCCAAGCAATCTGTTTTCCAACTCTGTGCCAAAGCTAAAACAGTTTCCGGGACGGATCCCATCATAAAGACGTCTCTCACCCATCGCTGCCATCCGGTTTGCTGAGCTCCAGGCGGTCGGGCTGGACAGCGAAGCTGATTCTGCACACGCGTCCATCCTAAAAGAGATGCATTTATGGTTTTCAGTGTCACACATTTGACTAATGAAAATGAACTCTATGCCCGCACTGTAATGCGAGGGCAAATCATCATATTAGAATTTGAAACATATATCAAGCCAAACATAAAACAACATCATAAAGCAAACAACTCAAAAACATTTTGCCTTTCACATCCGAGTCTACAGGCAGATTACTGCTGTGCATATCAGAGTATGCATGTCGGCGGTGCTGTATACGGGAAGATATAATTCATTACTTAGATTAGATTAGACTTTAAGATGAACATGCTACTGTGTGTGTTAACTCCACTCTCATCCGGAACACACTTCCACCTGCATGCCCCAGTTCACTGACATTTCTGTCAAAGGCTCAAATAAACAAAGGAGGTCAATGGCTGCATGCCTCTTCGGTGTGTCTGTAGCCCTGTTCAAACCTCACTAGCCTAATTGAAGTTTGCCTGGGAAGCAGACGAATCTGCGAGCTTGTGTTTATTTGCTCTGGTCCCCCTCCGCTTTGGACAGATTCCAAGCAAGTTCTGACGAGCCGATCGCAACCGCTTAGCTAATATGGGGCGCGTTGGAGATGAAGAACGCAAAGAGGACGTTCACGGAATTTACTAAAACAACCAAGATGGTTGCAGCTGATGTGGAACTTTCGGTTGAAGCCGCTATCTTGTCACTATTGAAAGAACTTGGACGTATATTTTTGTTCCTTGAGAAGAAAGCTGTGTTTTCTGTACATCGGACATTGGCCAGTCCACCCATGAAATAAAAGAAGCAAGTGACCAAGTGTTTTATAGCAAAGTCAGAGGTCATGTGATGATAGTGACCGGGTTTGAACTGAAATCTCTATATTATACTGAACTGTTTTAGTGGGCAATAAATGAACATTAAACATACACTCTCGATCCAGTGTTTCATTAATGCTCATGATGTAATGTCTCGAAGCATTACCTCAAGGAGAAATCCGGCGTGGTTTGGACCAACAACACACTGTTTTAGGGTGGCCTGCTCCAGCAGACTGAGGTGTGGATGACTGCATTCGAAAAGGGGGGAAAAGTACAAAGACAAATGAGATGATATAAAGAATGATTATAAAACAACATCCTGTTTACAACAATTGATCAAATTAGAGAAAAACAGTGTTCCAATGTTGACACAAACTTACCTGTTATAGCTGTATTTGTTGAGCTTCTCCGAGACTTCCCGGAGCCTGAAAAGAAGAACACTGTCAATGCAAGTAAGACCAGTTTAAGAACCAATTAATGCAGATTAATGTTTGCAATTCAGAAATGCAAGGCTGGAATATACTTTAAAACATGAGCCACTGATGCGCAAACCATGTTTATTTCATCAGATTTAACTGTCAACATTTTACCCTAACACACACCATTAAGATGCTTTTCAAATGGCTTCAACTCGTGTGCATCTTTGCTATTTATCTGGTAAAGCGTAGGAATCCCCAGACATGTAGAATGAGTCACTTAAACAAACATTCTTTCAGTTCAGTCGACAGTATCAAATGACTCCATGGTGACAAAATGGCTTAAAAGAGGAGATTGTTTCACCTCATCAGCTGTGACATATGGTTGACTAACGGCAGGATATCAGAGCAGAGGTCACAGCCCAAAGTGGCTGCGAAACTAATCTGATGATGCCAGTAATGAAACCTCTGAGGAAGCCGTACAGAAGCCTTTAGCTCTGGTCATCGATGACAATTTCAATTTTGGGAGTAACGTTTTTTTCGCTGTTAGTTTCGTATGTCAAACGCAATGACCCTTTAGTGGCTTTTGCTCTGGAGAAGATGAAAGCCAGAGAGGCCTGTCAGAGATATTTCAAACACTTTGTCACAGCATTAGGTGACTGCATTGATCCACAAATAATCCAGAGTCCAAAAGTGATTTATAAAACAGTTTCCAAAGTTATAAAAAGATTTTTAGAACAGAATTGTATGTTCAGTAGTTGGATGTGTCTCATTATGATGCTCCTCCTCTTTTTATCAATTTAAAAATGAGTTTCGGGAGTTTTGTTTTTCCTGAACATTGTCTCTTTTATACTGATGAATCCGTCCAGACTGTTTCATGTTCATCCATGCCATGAAGTATCATGTCTGCCACTGACCTAACATTGTCCATGCAGAAAATGAATAGGACTGCTACTTCTGAGACCCCTGCCACCCAAAATATCTCCCCCCACCTCACTAAATAGTGCGAAGCAAGTGTTGAGCCAAAATAACACATATTGCACCGAAATATACCCAAAAAATATACATTCAATTATTTGTGAAGGATTTCTATTTACCGAACATGCTTAACCACATATGTGGTCTGAGATGTATTGCATCCTGATTCGTGTCTAGTGTCAAGACACATACATCAACTCTCAACTCCTCAACCCATTTGTTCCATGCTGTCATCTTGAATTTATACTTCTGCAAACCGTTTCCTCCACATGTGGTCTGTCATTACACACAGATATAGAAGCATTGGGGCACTTGTAGTGATGAGTGACCGAACTGAAACGCAAGAAGGCAAGAAGGCGAAAACTCATCCTCAGAGGGAAATGTAAATGCAGTGCAGTTATGGATCATGTGTACAATTTACATGTTAATACCAGTTGTAGGCCTTAAGATACTGATATATACATAGTGCTCATGATTACACAAAAAATGTTGTCCATGTAGGCATATAACCTAAGCAGAATGTAAATGTATTCCACTGCTTAATGAAGTGTGCCCTCGCACTGACAAAACAATTTAAAATCTCTAGAAATTGTCTGAGATGCAAATGGTAACGGTAGAACTCTCCTCACAATACAGAAGCACATTAAGAGCCCATACAGCAGTGCAAACACTACAGGGAGGTAAGAGAAATGTACTCACGCAGCATCCAGGTCAGTCATTCGTTAACCCACCCATCAAACAAATGGCACCACTCTAGCACAGATAAAGTCTACCCTCCCCAATGACCAATTTAAAACAAGTCTCACTAAAGCACAGCAAAAAATGTATTAAACATCCATTGCGCTACTTGCTATTCCACCGTGCTAGACTTATGTGTCAAAGCAGACCTCAGCTAGGTCAAGCAAACCACTGGCATGTGGTTGAGGAAATCTGACCGGATGTTCATGCCAGGCAATCGCTTCAAATAAGCCAAGCTGGACCAAGCCTTTTAACTTCAGATAGAGGCACTTATCCGCTTTGACAACTGCAAGTTCCTTCATGGGGAAGGGAGAGGAGGGGGCCTCCCAGCAGCACATGGTGACTGTAGCATGCAATGGCATGCATGCCTGGGGATGAAACAGCCATGACCTCTTTAAGGAACCAATGGTCCAAACCACCAGGATGTTTGAGTAACTTTTTCCAATAACCAGCAGAGTAACCAGGCTTTCCTGTCAATCAAACCAACAGCTGGACCCCCAGAGTTAAGACAGTACACCAACCTGCAAAAAGCATTCACATCCTCTGAGCCTATACCCAGTTCTTAATCCCAAGGTCATTCTAAAAACACTTCTCAACCTCATTAACAACTCATTAATCAGTTCAATCTCAATGGATGATATAAATAGGTTTATCATAAATCACATGTTCGGCCAAAAATACAGGTCGCACACAATTTCCTGGACATTTTGTCAAACTACTGCTGTCCCATGATCTCTTCAGTTTCAAAAAATGTTCCTAAAGAAGCTCCATTAAACGCAGTGTGATGCATGCCAGCAGCATGTCCCTACTAACAATATTGTGTGCAATTGCATTATCTGTCCCGAGTATGCTCTAGGTATTTGGGTAACAGTGAAGAAATGAAGTGTGTGATCACGTGAACGCTGATGAGTCCAGCATCGATAACAAACACTTTATAAGCCTCGGCTGGTCCCCTTACTAAAGTAGATAACAGGATTAATGTGAATGCAATGTTGCCAACTGTGCCTCGCTGCATATTTTAGATATTTATCTGGGTACGCGATGTTCAAAAGGGACAATTGTGAAAACATTATTTCCGACGTTGCTAGCGAGTAAATTGTGCCTTTAAACGTTCGAATAATACAATTCCACAAAAGAGCACGAAACACAAATATTTGGCTTTGTCAAGAGCGTGGCAGCGAATTAGCTTGCTAGCATTAGCAGCTAGCTATCGTTAGCTGACGTTAGCTACTTCATTGATCATGATAATCAACGAGGCACCCACAAAATAAACACTGACACACGTCAAATGAGTGCATGTGTGATTTGAACACGAAAACTCGTATCTTTTCAACAACGTTGTGTTTTACGAGCCTTATTTCCCTCTCTTTTCCCATCCCCCAACCCGCATTGTCTATCTCAACTTTGACTGTGAGCCAATCCTTCCAGAGAAGCAAGGAAACAGCCTGCTAGTGTTAGCTAACGTTATTCGTACGATGGCCAGTTAATGGGTTAGCATCGAGCTAGCACTGGACCGACTGTTTAGGTAGCAGCAGGCTAACGAGGATTGTTCAAGATGCCGGGCCTTGTTTCAACCCTGGGGGGGTCATTTAAATTATTTAAACCCGACTGAACACGCATGACAATCTCAACATCGGTCGTAATGACAATATCGAATACTATATACCATACCCCGCACGTCAGTACTGATTCAAATGCTTCTTTTCCACGGCCGCAACAAAATACCTGTCATTGAGCTGATCCTCGGTCCCCGGCAACGGGTGAACCACGAAGTGTATAGATGTCATGGGGTCAATCCAAAATCACACACAGACGTGTGAACGATGTGGAAATTGTTGTTCTTTCGATTACTGTATATACGTGGATTCATAGGAATCGTTTAATGGCGAAAACCTTCGAGTTTAGATCCCAGCCTCCTCACCCACATGCCGCCATCTTAACTCTAGCAAGCTTCTTCTCTGTGTTGATTAGTGCACATGCAACCACTCCGCTGGTTGGACCCCGAGCACAAACAGGAAATGTGTTAAATTGGACGGGATTGGCCTCAAGAAGAAAGGCAAGACTACTGTAATCACAAAATACTACACTTTCACACTCCAACGTCTTTGTTCTCAGCCAGTTCGGCCGATGCGTCTGTGGTTGTTTGCATTTTCATGCACCTGCAGTCATTTTCAGGTCCATTATTGTTTCACAAAGGCCAAAGAAAGGATTAAGTATTGCGAGGGACAGGACTCTTATCCAGCTAAGACAATAGCCTACAATGCAAAAAAAAAGCAAAGACAATAGGATCTCAAATAAAATAGTGATCTTTTCGGGTTCTCGTGTCTAAATAATAAAAACGAGAATAGTTTGTGCAGTTACAAACCAGTACAGTAAATATTTAAACATGCTTATTTTTACCATCATGGATGAACCATTAGGTTCACTATAGTAATATGTAATGTAAGCTTATGAAGTGCTCAAAATTGTATCTGAATACAGACCTTAATTCTGTAGTTGTGGAATGAAAAATTGTATCATATTGCTAAATACAAATGGTGAATGATGGTGTTTTTTGGTAAAAAGGAGTATCCACCAACTAAGACTTAGGCCTAATATTATGTCACCAAATCTTAAGGGAACTACGAGGTTATACTTGGCATACTGTCAGCATTACTCTGGGAATGGAAAAATAAATCATGTGCAACCCTCAATTTAATGCTTCTATTCTTACACTAGAATTATATTTAAAACTGAACCAACTCAGGTCTGAGCTCTACAAAGGGGAGAGAGCTGGAAGTCTCTTCACGCTGGGCTCACTCCCATTAAAGACTTTGTAAAAGTCTAATATCCCCACATCATCTAAATCCTGGAAATGATTTAAGCAGCAGTGGTGCAAGCATGCTCCCCTGATTCAGAATAATAATAATAATAATTGAAGGCTCAAGCGTGTAAAACTGACAAAAGAAAAGTCTACTTTGTGTGGCTGTTCTGGGCCCGTGCCCTGGATGTAAGAGTTACAACTGGCCCACCTATTTTACAACAATACACAACACAATGCGAGTTGTAGTCCTTTTATGTTACTCAAGAAAGAAAGAGGTTTTTAATGATGGAGTATGGAACAGGATGACATGCTAAAATAAAGTGATCATCCAGAATGAGTTTTGTATTTCATGTGCTTGCACAAGTCTTTTTTTAGTAGCTACAATAGAACTTTGGAAAAACACCCTCACCGTGGTCAGTTTGTTAAGCAAAATAAAAAAAACAGTCTAAGAAGATAGTGGATATTGCACATTTGAATGTAACCCAAAATCAAAAGGATGTGCAGCTAATCTTTGGTTGTAGTTTTCTTTTTTTCACCTACAGCCTAATCCAATAAAAGCCTTTGTCTCTCCACACCAGCAGATGGCAGGGTTTACCTTTCACAATGAGATCCGAATCAGTCCCAGAAATCCAGCAGAGTATTTGAGAGTTGGACATGTGCATTCGGGCACATAGTGGTATATACATTATAAAGGTAGCTCCAGACCTTTACATCCATTTGTCAAATATTTCTGTATAGAAATAAGCTGTTAAAGAAATGGCCTCAACATCTGGAACTGAAAGTGAGAGGTTTCTTACCAAAGTCGATGTCAAGATAATATGAAATGCAGCATGACACAGAGAGAACATTTTGAGTGCCATAGGTCAGGTTCCTCATTTACTGTCATCTGCAGTTCCTTCTTAGCCAATGCAAAGAGTATTAACCTATTTTTAACCAAAACGACTGATGTATGAACTTTTCTTTTATCCAGTCTTGCCTGCAGTTCACATTGTCAGGACTTAAACGGAATAAATGTTTAGTAACAGTTGTACGTCTGGAATCTTAATTTACTCACACAATACTTCAGTGTTATATGCATTGTTGTTCTTATGATATCTAAGTTAAAATAATGGGCAATATTGCAGATATCATTATTTGGAATAAAACTGTCTATTTTCATTTGATCGTTTGGCCTTTATTCTGCTACAAACGCCACGTCATGTAACCAGCAGAGACAAAAAGCTTAGGGATAGGCTTTTTTCTCTATGTTTACTGAGTTCAACACAGAGGTTAATGAAACCAGTTCCTCTGCCCTGCAAAAAGAAAAAAAGGGTGAAGTCAAACAAAACCCCAGAAATCTCCCAAGCTATTTTTAGGTGGTTGGGCACTGGGTTATCAAATGACCTCTGGTGTTGAAGAATACGTGTCCAAAGAGTTGGAGCCAGGAAAACTGCTCTGTCAACAGAGCTTAGTGGGTTTGTAGCTTTAGAAAATCAGTCAACATGCATACAAAACACAATAGATTCTACTTAATGAGGTAATTAGTGAAGTTTCTGAGCTGTTGTGAAATGTACTTTAGTGTGTCACATCTCCCAAGTCAAAAAACAAGAGAGGCAGAAGCTCAACCCTCACCGCTGATAACTTATTAAACCGTAGACCAGTTGACCAGCAGCAGCTCCTGTCAGTCAGGGCAATAAGCAGAGGTATAGGTTATTCCCAGTGAGGCAACACGATCACCGGCTAGAGAGGAAGACTTTTAAATAACTCCTCTTAGTGCTGGCTGGGACATATCATTACAGGTCCCAGGGCAGGACCGGCCATGGGGGGGGGGTGTAACTCTGCCTGTTAATTAACACCAGGTCAGTCCAGGTGAAAACCCTCATGCTTCAAACAGATGCAAACGCAGCTTAAAGGCCATTTCCATGGCCTGTAATGAGCTGTTCCCGGCTGCTGTCTCATAAGAGGAGAGAGACAAAAGTCCATTTCTGTGACAGCAAAAGAGAACAGTGAGTCCTTGTTGGCCTAGTCTCGCTTGCCATTCACAACACTGCTAGAAAATTGGCCGACATTGCGTAGAAAGCCGTAATGTCTGGGGCCATGCTGCCACTAAAGATCCTAACAGAATCCATTTGTCCATTGAGGATGTTGTAAAGTTCTGCTCAAAAGAGCTGGGCTATTGTAACTAGTTAACGCCGGCCAAGAATAGGTCCCCACTGCATCACGCTTTTAAAACTAGGACGACGTGACTGGCCAAAAGACCAGAAGATACAAATGTGCTCTTCTGTGCCATGACCACTCACTCCTAATCCTATGGAAAAATACAAGACTGAACCATGCTAGAACATGCATTGATTTTAGTACAACACATTAAAAGACAGCGGTGCAACATGACACAAATCAATGATTTTATATTGACAATAGATTATCGTTTTTTTTCCCGATTTGTCAAGTTGTCCGATACATAACTTCAGATAAGTGCTAATGCTGCTCTGTGTCCGCCAGCAATGCGTCGAGCAGCAGTTGTCTGCGCCTTCATGAGGTGACAAGAAGGCGATTTGCATGTTTTTAGCGTGTTCTGCTGCCCCCAAGTGACCAAAGAAAATGGATGAATGGAGCTCTAAGTCTTGAGTTTTTGGTGAAATCTTATCTTTAACCCTTAGATGCATAAGTGGGTCAAAAATGACCCGGTGAGGTTGTTTTCTTGAAATATCTTTGGAATGAAAAATTGTTATCATTTCATATTCCAGGTATTCCTCAAAAAACATGTTTTTGATATAATTCCATTTACATTTTTAACTTACCTTTTATACATTTTAAGAAATTGTAGTTTTTGTATTACTACCCCAAGCGTCCATAAGTTGGTCAAAAATGACCCACTTATGGACGCATGCATTTTCTATAGAATCCAATGGGAACCTTTGATTCTTATCAACTGTGGCTGTCAGGAATAAATTAACTGTGGACCACACAGACTATATCAGAATGCACGATGCACCACGACAAAATAGTGGATGAAAATAGCAGAAAGAAAAAAACAGAAGTGATCACATTTTACAACAAGACGAAAGGAGGTGTAGACACCACTGACCAGATGGTTGGCACCTACACCTGCAAGCGCCAAACACAGAGGTGGCCCATGGTGCTGTGGTACAACATAATTGACATCGCCACCCTGAATGCCTACACCTTTTTCACGGCTCAGCACCCAGAATTCAAGAGTGGCATCACCAATGCACGACGGCTCTTCCTCAAAGAGCTGTCAAAGGAGCTTGTCACACCACACATGAGGAGTCAACTGGAAGGCTGCCCCCAACTGCAAACCCCGATTATTGAAGCAATGGAAAGGTGTGGGGTGACAAAAGCCACAACCCAGCCAGCCACAGGAATGAAGCAGACAGGGCCAACCAAAGAGAAAGAGGTGTCAGATCTGCCCAAGTAACAAAGATCACAAAGTCAACAATAGGTGTGGGAAATGCAATGTACCTGTGTGCAATGATCACAGCCAGAAACAGGTAGTTTGTCTGAACTGCATACAGTGATGAGACAAGAAGGCAAAACAGGGAAAAGAGAGAGGAACTGTCAATGACTGGACAGTTACACACATACATACACACAAACACACACACAGACACAGACACACACACACACACACACACACACACA
>NW_022280218.1:175045-199244 GCF_004355925.1 Anarrhichthys ocellatus | reverse complement strand
CACACACACACACAGACACACACACACACACACACACACACACACACCTACACACACACACACACACAATGGATGTTCACATTTTTCTATTGCTGTTCTGGGTAATTTTCTTTTTCAAAAATGTTAAAAAGTGAAAAATAAAGATATTTCAAACATGAAAACATTCTTGTGTGGTCCTAAATATAATACTAAATATTATACAAG
Source organism: Anarrhichthys ocellatus (assembly GCF_004355925.1). Taxonomy (NCBI): domain Eukaryota; kingdom Metazoa; phylum Chordata; class Actinopteri; order Perciformes; family Anarhichadidae; genus Anarrhichthys; species Anarrhichthys ocellatus. Next base: position 199,040 of record NW_022280218.1, on the reverse strand, counting down.
TGATTATTCTTAACCAAAATGACAAAAATGGCATAAAAACACATTGATTCTAATAGTCATTTTTGACCCACTTATGGAAGAGTGTAGGGTCCAGTCACTCGTGCATCTAAGGGTTAATAGAGCCAAACATTTGAATGAGTCCCGTCATTATAGTACATCAGTTTAAAGGAACACTCACCCACAAGGTTGGGTGACTCGTGAGAGACAGATTTAAGAAAAAGGAAAAAAAAACAAGGTCAGAATCAGTGTAGCAAAAGCTAGTTTTCCATAATGTGAGTCAAGATCTTTGTTAGTATAGCACACTTCCTACAGACTATGTAGCTCAAAGTTCAGTACATTTAAAAATATATAAAAACAGAAAACCATCCTTTTACAGATAAAATAAATAAAAGTGGTAGGAAGGAAGCATGCTTTTTGGACTTACATTTTAAGTGTAATTTAAAGAATTTCAACAGATGAATAATAACTGGAAAATATTTTACATTTAAAATGACAAATACATTTTTTTAAGTGTTTAGACATAAAAGTATTTAAATGCATAAAAGGTAATTTGAAATAAACAAGTGGGACACACATAAAGTGCTGTTTAGAGCGACAGAAGACACTACAGCTGTTCTCACAGGCCAGTACTCTCAGTAAAGGGACGTTTATGTGTGAAACTGGTGGAGTGACTCAGTACAATCTGATATATCTATGAGTCAATTCAACACTGGAACATGTTACAAACAAGGATGTGAACAAAGCGTTGTGAAGATGCACAGAAAGTAACATATTTGGCGTGTTTTCTTTATGCATAAACATTCAAGAATGTTTTATATATTTAATATACGGCACATATAAAAATGTGAAATTCTTCAAGAGTCTGAAAATATAGAATTAGATTGTGAATAACAATGTAATATATCAACACAGTAAACGTACAATGGTAACATTGTTCTCGTGTACTGTGAAGCTGCCATATGACAAAACACTCGTATCTTTCATACAGAGAAATTAAAAGTGCAGGAATTTCCTAAAAATATTCATTTTGTATTGTTTAGTTTGTTGTCAATTAGGCTGATAGAGTGAAAAAAGTTTTTATTAAAAAGCGACTATCTTATCGCACAATTCTCTGTACTAACACTATAAATATTAATTAAGTACATACATTGATAAATAAGAGGCACTTCCTCAAGAAAGCAGAACCAAAGTGAACAATGGTTTCATTTTTAACTTAGGATGCTGAAAGCTGTAATCAAGATGTCAAGATGTAAATACTTTAGAGGTATGGACTGAAGTTATTTCACTTGCATACGCTCCGCTCTTCCAGCGACACATTCCTGGATACGCTTTTGAGGAACGTCCCACAGCGCCAGACTCAGTCAAAGTGCTGCATGTCTGTGTGTGTATTTCTCCATTGTGAGTCTCCAGCCGGCCTTTTGTCCTGGTTGTCTGTGCTGTGCAGGAAGGTCTAGACAGCTGACACTTACCTAATCCAGAGGGCTGCCCGTGGCCACCTCCTGTCGGCCGACCTCTTTCACCCGCAGGGGACAAGAAGCCCAACGATGGACACAGCAGTCGACTTTAAACAGGAAGAAGAAAAAAAGTTCACAAAGTGTGAGGTCAGTTCAAGTTTAACTTCAAGAATTTAGTCACTGGGAGCTAGTCGACGCCTCTTCCATTGTACCAAATGAGAAATGGATTTTTTAGAGGAAATAATAAAAAATAAAATAAATCCTTCTCATGTGGACTGATTCAGATACTCAAGTTGCTGCTGAATTCACTGGGACTTTTTATTAGGGTCTAAATCAGTTCAAAATGCTTAACAATGAGTCCCCCCTGTCTATTGCAACATGCGTGACCCTTTCAGGCTAATAATCAAATATTATTATAAATCCCTTAAAGATATTCATTCTGCTATAATGTCACACATTTTAACACATTTTGTTCCTTTTTTGTCTTTTAATTGTTTTATTGTTTTGCATCAGTCTACTTTCACTTGATTGTTGTTGTTGTTTTTTGGTGAAATTGCCAAATAAATTAAGTTTATTTCTAAGCTATTATTGACCTCAGTGGAGTTACAGCTCTCTGAAGGAATGGGCTCATGCCTACTGTATGACATCATATCAAAAACAAACCAAAACAGCAGCTTCCCGACCTACAACACATCTAATATCATCAGATGAACAGCTAATACTTCCAAACAACTTTATGCTATTTCTGGAGACAAGTTCTGGCAATACACAGTGGCAATGTATTTCTATTCAGCCAATGACACATCAAACTTTAGGGAGAGTTTGTTCCACCTGCACTCCAGATTTAGCTAATACATTTCTGGGAAAAGTGGGAAGTATTTGAAATGTATTGTGATGATTTATTTAGAATCTACATCCGGCCAGCAGATGATGACAGAGCATCTGTTTTTCAGTTTCATCTCTGCAAAGTCTGATTAGTCATTGAAGGTGTGTGTCTGCTCCTCCTTATGAAGACGGTGACATCAAGTGACTCATCCAAGACGATGGTGTGTGTGTGGGTGTGTGTGTGTGTGTGTGTGTGTGTGGTGGTGGTGGGGGAGGGGGGAGGCGCGCGTAATCAGGAATGTTTTTTTTCACACGCCCATGCTGTTGTGTACCACGCTGCCTCCACGGCGCCGTCAGCCCCCGATCACGCACCGAGTCGCCCTCCCATTGGTCGGCACCCAGCACACCTTTGTGTCCCATTGGCCGAGGCGTTGATCCGGGGCCCCGTTGTTTCACCCCCACCGCGTTTGAAACGGATGAATGGGAGCGGAGGGGGGAGGCCGAGGGAGAAAACTGGAGAAACTTCAAATTTTAGTTTGAAGTGCTCACGAGAGACGGAAAGACGAGTTGCGCTATTGAGCAGTGAAACCGGGCACCGTAACACACGTCACACAGACCCACATAAGATGTAAGTACATACACTTTCACTTCATTCATATACAACGAGAATTGCTTGAAAAAAATATAAATACAATGTTCGGAGTGGGCTTTATTTCGACAGTGACATTTGTTTGTTTCATGTCTAATGACGGTTGTCAAGCCTTGTTTAGCAGCGCAGCCTCTATCTAGGTCAGAGGTCATTCATTTACCACCAGCTTCACCACTGATGGTTACTCAGGATGCGTGTGTTGTCTCTGTGTGTGTGCTCGGGTCAGGGAGGGGTTGACGGTTTGTGTAAGCAGCACAGTTGGTGCTTTTGTCCCCCCCACCACCAGAGAAGTAGGTGAAAGGGCCCTGGTGCTGAAGAGCAGCAGCTGATCATGCTCACTTCACATGATAACCTTTACATAGTCTGTATATTTTGAGGAATGGCTTAATCAGTAAGCTTTGAGGCTTTGATCACGGTGTGTGTGTGTGTGTGTCTGCTCACATAATGTACACAATCTGTGGTTTATGTAATTTTCCCAGAGTAACAGCATGTCATATATTGAAGATATATGATTAAAATGAAACAACCAGTCCATGTTGTGCTCATTTTTTCATTTTTTTTTTTACAAGAGTTGCAATATGGAAGTTGAGGAGCTCCACTCAGACATCCAGGGTGAATTCCAGCCAGCTCCTTTGGGCGCAGGTGACATGGAGGCTGTGGAGGTTCTGATGTCCATGACTAAGCACTGGAAGAACAGGGGCTTCAGGGTCAGACACTGCCGGCCCTTGACTCCATCTTCAGACTGCTCAGAGGACGACTCTGTCCCCTTTGGGTCTGCCGCGCTACGGAACTCTCCTCCGGTAAGGGTTAAGGTTTTTTACCTGCAGTGTGTGGAAAGCAGATTACTGGTTTATGTGTCCAGTGATGAGACCTTTCTGGGCAAACCTTGGCAAAGCACTAGAAGGCACACTGAACACAGATCTTGTGGCTTTAGGAAATGTTGGTTTTCAAGCAAAATTGTCATTTTAATATCCGCTTGTAAAAAATGGCAGAGGAAATTAAACTGCTTGAAAACAACGAAAAACAACAAGAATATCCACGTAAACAGTGGAGGAAGGAGGAAAATAAGACTAATAAGATACCAACAAATGTAAACATATAAAGATGCACACACAGCTTAAAATGACATTTTAAGAAGGCCGTATGACAAGACTGCTTTAAAAGAAGATACAAATTTTGCAAGACTGAGTTTGTCAATAAAATACTTAGTGACTCTCCTTTCCTTTCAGTGCATGACGCCGCCATACAGTCCACCCAGCTTCGAGGCCACCCATTCCCCCTCAGCGGCGACCTCACATCCACCTGCAGCAGCTGGAAGTCCGAGCCGGCGGCCAACGGAGGAGACTCGCCTGCACACGGGCACCGCCGCCCCTCAGCACCGGTTCACCAGTGTGATCCAGCACACCTCGGATGGCGCCGTCCATCGCGTCTCCAGGGAGGACGGACTCACTCATACAAAGCGCTTTAAAACAGATTTGATCTCCGAATGCGGGCTGAACGGTACTGTAATGCAGTCCGACTCTTGTGCAGCCAAATCTTTTAATGGGACTTTGCCATACGTGGCTGAAGGCAGCCAGACCCAGGTGAGTCCGTTAGGCCCCGATGACAAATCAATCACATCTCAGGCTGTCTCCGGGGTCTCTCCTGTGCCCATCTACTGCCAGATCCTCCCCGTCTCCTGTCCTTCCTCTGCTGTCGCGGCCCCTGACGGGCAGCAGCGACACCTGCTCTCAATCCCATCAGCAACCACCATCGCACTACAACAGCGAGCACAAGCTTCTCCCGCCCACGTCTTCCTCCTGGGGGGGCCAGGTGGCAAAAGGCCCAGTGATGCTCCTCGTCTCCCAGCCAGGTGTCCCCACACTCTACGTCCAGCCAGCGCTGGTGACCCCAGTCGGCGCCAAGCTGCCAGCCATCGCCCCCGCGCCCGGTCGCGCTTCGTCGGAGCAAAGACCAAACCCACCGCAGCCAGAAGTGTCCCGTGCACGCACTCATGTTTGTCCCCGTGAGGACTGCAGCAAAACCTACTTCAAGAGCTCCCACCTCAAGGCCCACATGAGGACACACACGGGTAAGGATTTTAATATGATTTGACACCTATACAAATAAAGAAAAAGTCACTTTTCTCGATGCTGTGATGAAAACAAACTGCTCATCACTAGCTGTGTTCCAACAGGTGAGAAGCCCTTCAAGTGCAAATGGGAGGGCTGCGAGAGGAGGTTCGCTCGCTCCGACGAGCTGTCTCGCCACCGGCGCTCCCACACGGGGGAGAAAAGGTTCGCCTGTCCCACGTGCCTCAGCCGCTTCATGCGCAGCGACCACCTCGCCAAGCACGCCCGGCGGCACCTAGCGCGAGGAGGGCGCCCCGCTGGGCATTAAAGGACAACCAGTCCGCTGACCGCACTGCCTCCGCGAGTCGGTCCTCGAGAAACTCCCTCTGAGGCGTCCTGATGAGACACCGAAGGGAAGACATTTGAATGTGGCTTTGTGAGTCCAGCAGAGCAGCGTGTTCCTGGTTTCTACGTCACCAGTCGGCCAATAACAGCTGCTTTAATGATTATAGTCGAGTGAGATCGAGGTGATGAGGTTGTTTACATTGGACTTCAAACTACTGCGTCCCTCCCATTTACACTGAAAATATCAAGTTGATTTACAAATGAACGCGTGATGTTACATATTGTTCTTTTATGCCTTGCCAGAATCTATTTTGTTATAAAAAACACTTTTGCACAACCCTCATTTCTTGTAGGGACAGTACAATTCTTTAAACTTTTTTTTTTTTTTTTTTTAATGTGTCCCTGTAATGACAAAGACTTTAAAGCTCTTCAGTTGCTATGTGGTTTGGACTTGAGACATTTAGCTCCTCCAACCAAAGTTTGTCTTTGATCACATTATTCAAGACGAGAACTGGATCAGGTCCTGTTATGAAGCCATTTTAAGCAGAGCTTCACTGAGAAATTGAATATTAATAAAAGACAGACGCAGGGATTCACAGTCCAGTCAGTGAGGTGTTTTACTGTTCATGTTGACAAACACAGATACAGAAGTTATTTTCCATCATGCCTTAAACACAGATTAGGAGACAACTTCACAGATATTGTGCAGTTGAGGAATAATATTCTTTCAACAGTCCTAAATTTTGAAGAAAAAAAAAATATTTTAAAACAAAATTCAATAAACATTTTGAGCAGACAAAGCAAAAAATGGTTCTAGCATTATAAATACTTTTTATTTTCTTTAGAAACCCCATTCCATGTCATCTGATTCATCATCCACCATCACTTGCCTTGTCCCATCTGCAGCACATGCTAAGCTATGTCGTGCTATAGCAGTTACCTGCCGGCCCCTCACTGCTCTGGGAGCAAGCTGCTCACAACACTGAGCCATTAGCTTCTCAACCAAACGGAGCAGACTGCGCTCATCACCTTTCCAGAAGGACAACATGTAATGAAATCAAGCTCTTGTCACACTGAATTAACTATACAACAAACTCATAAATACACATCTTGCAGTGAAGCTATGAACTGTGTTTCCATTTAAATACACCGCTTCACTCTGGGATTACTTTACAAGACTGGCAAAAGCAATTAAGACATAAATAATATAACCATTTAAAATCATTACATGTCTACTGTACGAGTGTAAACTATAGTGCCGTGGGACGCCCAAAGCAAAGGGAAGAACGCCGCTGTCTTTTAGGAGTCATCCATTTTGTTGCACACTAATTAACATCTACCTAGGTTTCGGCGGACTAATCACATACTTTACTCTGTGTTGGGGTTTGTAGAATGAATTCAGTCTGGTCGAAGCTATTTCAAGCTATATCTGCACAGCGGGCTCAGCTCCTCCCAGTTGAATGTGGACCGGAGGAAGCTAGAAGCAGGAACAAGTAAAGGAACGTTCTCCCATGTGTCTGGTGATTGCTAAGCTGGGACAGACAGACCAGCCGCTGTCTGGCAGGAATCGAGGAAATAAGGAACCAAAGAGAAGTTCTTCAGCGTAGCCTCGTGGGTGACACCGATATCCTGCATCTCAAACCTGGTGGAGGGAAAATGAACAGGAGTCAAGGACAAAATCTGCACAGAAAACATTTTCACAGTTCTTTAAAACTATATATATTTTGTGGGGGGATTTTGCAGAAACAACTCCACCACTGACCAGTTTACCACTTACCAGTCTCTAGAGGAGATGACAGAGTACACGGGGGGTGGTGGGGGATCGGTGGCGGTGCACAGTGGCTGACCCATACTGAAGGCCCCTGCTTGGCTGAACGTGAGCCAGTCTCCGACGTTGAGCTCAGGCAACAGGCAGTGCTCCACCACCTGGTCCAGGTCATCCCCAGAGGGACCCCACAGGCTGCTGCTGAACACTGGAGCATCCAGGGATGGGTTCTGCTAACACACAGCAGGGACTTATGGTTCATTTATCTATTAGATCTACTTAGTAATCCAACACACAACAGTCTCCATCAACTGGAGGTGAGAGCTTTTGTTACGTATTGTAACACACCTTGAATAAAATACTAATTTCTCTGGGTTTGAACATGATTGGAAACATTAGGGTTGATGTAAGTACACAACTAAACAAAATATATAACTTAAGTCTAAAATAATTTTTTCCCCCTTTACATTTTAATGCAGAAATGTGACATATCAGACCTTTAACTCAAGCACTTCCTAAAGTCCTGACTCACAACCTGTAGCCTTGTGTTTGTTATTCCATCATCAGTAAAGTCCTCAGGTTAAATGCAATATCAGCACAACTATGAAATGGTGTACTTGAAATGAATTGCCCATTACACAGTGTTTCTTCCCCATTGATTACATCATCTATCATTACTCAATCAGAGGAGAAGAAAGAGGATTATTTATTAGGATGGAAAGTTTGACTAATGGGTATTTAACTAAAGACAAAAAGTGTGTATACTGTATATGGCGACACAAAGAACATTTCTTTAACCATTTAAGAATCTTTGAGACTCACCTTATAAACAGATGGAGCAGCAATCAGTGTTTCAGAGAGTTTGCTGGCAAACGATCCGTACACGCCCTCGTTCATGTGGTACTGGAACTCTGGCTCATCGTTGACAGATGGATCGTCTGTTCAGAGAGATGGCAGACAAAACCTTTTACACTTTGAAACTTGCTGCTTAGATTTGGTTTAAGACTATGATTTGCGTACTTCTCTTTGGTCGACTTTACATGCTGCATCTTTCATGTAACACCTGCTTTATATTTTTACAGTTGTAATGTTGCCAATTCCAAATGGCAGTCCCCCTCATAGTCTTCTGTATAAGACTGTTGAGGCTATCAAAATGCACCATCTAGAGTCAGCTTTAGACTTTGGTCAAATTTCCAGACACGCAGTCATATCAACATCAGCTTTAATATCTTTATTAATCTGATGTACACCCTGAGTGAATATATCATGCCACTGACCATGTGCGTGGTCCTGGCGATCCCGTGCCACCGCCTCCTTGGAGATGACGTTTACAGCCAGAGTGAAAGCAGAGGACACAAAGAAGCTGCCAGGCTCGGCAATGATGGAAACTCCAGTAGAAGGAGGGAAGTATAGGTCCACCATAGACATGACTGCTTTATTGATCTGCAGAAGAGATGACAGCGGGACAAATTTGGAACCAAAATGGGTAGACCTTTAACAATCACATATAAAACGTTCTTTAATCTAATCACATTGTCTGCCCTTGAAGAGGGATTTAAAATCAGGTCTCTCACTACCGCAAATGCTGTCCTACGCCTGCTGTATGATGTAACATTTATACAACCGTACACTACTTTTTCCTCCTCGTAATTTCAAAAGAACATGATTTACATGCAGTATAAATGACATTGTGGTGATGCTTGCACTTGTATTGTGCCAGATAAACAGGAACAACGGGTAAAGTCAACTTAATATCATGACACATGTCTCAACCTGTGTCGCTTCTACAGAGTATTGTGCCCCGTGTGTCCTTCATTAGCATCGCGTAAAAAGCAGATGAGATACTGACCAGTTCCAGCTGGGTCTCAGATCCACTGAAGCCACCTCCAATGTCCAAGAATTTCATGTTGAAGCCAATTTCCTCCTGAGGCAGACAAAGGCTTGTGATTACCAAACAAGTGTTTCTCGAGCTGTCACAAGTGTCCAACACACAAAAATAAGAAACAGAAAAGCTAGTCACAGAACAAGGCATGTATATATATATAAAATTAGATTTAAAAAAACAAAAACATTTTCTTCTTGACTTCTGGCTCTGACGTTATTGGTAATGTTTGGATCACAAGAGTTGGAAACAATCCTACTCAGCCACCACCGGAATCAAATTCTACAAATAGTAGAATACCAATCACCACCGGGTCTATTGGTAACCAGTAACTACAAAGCTATCTTCACTGCTCTGCTCCGCTGTGTGTGTGTGTGTAGAGGCTAAGCATTGCACTTGGTCAAACACGAGAGCCGAGGATATAAATGATAATCATGTGACACTTTTAGCAGTGCTCCTGCAGAATGACTGTAGAAGAAACACTGATGAATGTAGCCTAATCGTCATCTGCAGCTGCGCAGGAAAACCAGGTTTAAATAACAGAATGCATAGAAATGCTAAACAAAAAGCTGCACAGCATTCAAATGTTAATTTACAATTTGAATGTCAACGTACTGTATGAAGCTTCGGCACAGCTCTACACAGAACTGAACACTGCAATGTAACAATATTTAACATTACTTACTCCCATATCAAAGACACAACGGGCATCAGATATGGCATGAACGTACACCTGGTCATCCTCACAGGTGCTGGAAATGTGTGACCTGTGGGGAGGAAATGAGGAAGAAGGGAAGTTAATGGTCGAACATTGACACCTTCACAAGGAGTAAAACTGCACCCTGTAGCAGGTCGGACTAAAGCATTAGTTTAACAGAGATCTGAGGTAAAGAGAGCTGTTGTGGTCCTTCTACATATCTGTATGTTTCTTCAAAGAGCTTTATAACCACACAGTGCATCTTTGCAGGCCTCACCTGACCCCGACCACCTGCACACCCAACTCCTTAGCCTTCTCCAGCAGGTGCCTGCAGTCCTTGAGGGAACAGCCAAAAGTCATGCTCATCTCATTGTCCTGGCTAGACGCTTCTGTTGAAATCTGTAGCAGCAGCCTGAAGTAAATAAAAGGATTGCCATTACGGGTTTGCTAAGAAAAAAAAAAAAAAAAAGAAATTAAATGAATTAAATAAAAGTGGAACACAACTAGAATGAGTTGAGAAGCGAGCACAATAAATCACAAAATATCTGCAGCTGACACCAAATGATTTTGTTATTAGCAATCCCAATATGCCAGAAGATTGGAAACAACATGCTGTATTTCAAGACTAATCGTGTTAGATGAATAGTATTTAATGACTTGTAAAAAAGTGACATAATCGCACAAAGCCAATTACTTAACAATGTTGGAACAGCAGCTTTCAAGTCACATGATCATTAGCACTGGGACTAACACCTCAACCACTTACTTGGCATTGGGGTGGCAGCGAGAAATCTTGCGCAGCTCTGCTTCATTGTCACACACCAGGAGGTCAACGCCATTCTTAGCAGCGTATTTAATCTGGGAGACTTGTTTGCAAACACCGCTGTAGATGATGTCTTCAGAGGGAATACTGTGGCTCTGGACCAGCTCAAGCTCAGACTGAAATACAAAAGAAACGCAGTCAGAACATTATTCCCTTCATATACTGCATGTGGGCTAGTTGACAGACATTTCATCATACTATAGACAAAATATATGCTAAACAACACATAAAAGGGTAGGCAGTGAGGTGTACTGACCACTTGGTGGTGCCTCTATATCTATTCTACAGATTGTGGACCAAGAGTTATGCAATATAAATCCACATAAATGTACTAGTACTTGCTCTAGTAGAGAAGGACGTGGTAAACTACTGTACTGTATTTGTTACCCTGTAAAATAAGGGTAGTAAACTCCTTTTAAAAAACCAGTATGCTCAGTATGAGAGAGTACCTTGTTGGTACAAATGAATCCAGTTCCGAGGGCAGCAAGAACTTCAATAACAGCTGGACTGCTGTTGCATCTGACAGCATAGTAAGGTCGAATTTGGGGCATGTGGGTTCGCCAGCGAACGTGCTGCCTCATTATAACTCCCAGGTCCGCTACAAAGAATGCATTCTTCTCAGACTGAGGAAAAAGGAAACAAACATGTGGATTAATAAGAAAAAATGCACAACGCATGTAATAAACTAGGCAAAACAATACAACAGGTGTTCCAGACACTTCTAAGACGGTAAGAAAGTCAGGTTTTTGTGCTGAATGTGCATGTTGTTGTGGTGAGACCCCTTACCAGAGTTTGTTCGTAAATATGATTGTCAATCACATCACAGAGGGCTGTGCCTCCCTCCAGTAGACCGACAGAATACTGTGGTTCATCAGCGATTCCTTTCATCCTCTCAACCGTTTTCTTCTAATCCGACAGGCATAAAGAACGTGGCTAGTCCGAAGTGGTCTTGCTCGCACCGACTCAAGCCCCTGGGGTCCTAGACTTATGCAACAAACTGTACAAGAAAATGAGAAAAGTCAACATCGTGCACAAAGTCTAAGAAGATAAGCAATTCAATCATATTTGGATAATGCACATTCACTGATGTCGTCCCGAGTTTACTCAGTAGCTGGAACATAAAGCTTTCTGATGAGCTCCCCAATCAAACAAGTCATTTTCAGGGAGCATCCAATCAGAGCACGGAGCAGGCTCCACGTTACAGGACAGCTTTGTGGAAGAGGCCTATTCTTCTAAAGAGCCGCTGTGAAAATAGAGTCTGGGGCACAGAGTTCATTTACTTTAGCATCAATTACTCCCAACAATCACCATTAATCCCTGAGCTGGGGACCCGTGAAAGGTTCTGTTTGATGGCATTAAACAAAGTACAATACAGGCGGCGTTGATGCAACAAATTTACTTTCAATAATGTTGCACAATACATCCAAAAGGCACAGCAGTCTGGACTGGACCAGATGTGACATAGCTGGAGCTTTGGGAGGTTAAATAGGGAGACTAACAATGTGGCTAGAAAGCCTGCTTTACTGCTGACAAGTTTGACAAGGAAGGGGCTATCGCTCCAAAATATATGCTTATTACTCCCCAAAACCCTTTCAAAGTCTGATCGGTAGATATAGATCGGAAATATTATGCAGAAATAATGGGACAGACAGTCTGATGCAAACGCAGGAAAAGAACTCCTTGATTTAATTGTGAAGCCTACCAATCGCTGAGTCCTCTGCAGAAACACGGGTTAAAAAAATGGTTGGGAGATAACTCAACCCTATAATCCTTTTAAAAATCAACCAAGACTTTATGTAACTTAGAGAATGCTCAACTATGTCACTCATAACATTTGAAAGAAGTGATGACGCATGACGGGGTCATACACAGTTAATTCAGTATGTTCACATTACACTGCAGAAAGAAGAACTACATTGAAAGTGTAGTCACTATCAGTAGGATTAATATCTATAACCAAATAATAATCTCCTTTATTGCAACTAAATGAGAGCAGGAGAAAAAAAACTGCAGACAAAAGAAGTCTGGTGCCATGCTATTTTAATAGAAGTGATAGAAATAGATCTGAAATGCTAAATCTAAAATAAATATTAGCCTGTTTGTGATATAACTGGGACACGCAGCTTGTTAACACATCTTTTCCTTCTGTCAGGAGATTTGATGACGCAGTTTGAATAAAGACAAAATTATACGTATCCATGCAAACAGACACAAATGCAAACATGGTTGTGTATTGCATATGTGTCTACAATAAAAATATATAAGTAAAACAATCAAAGAGGATGCATTCAAATGTCACACCCATTTCACTCACATGGATGAGTTCTGGGAGGAACTCGTCCACTATCAGCTAGGATCCCACGGTGGCTCGGCGTTGAAGTCAAACGGCTCTCGGTAGAGAGCTGCCCCTAGATCCTCTGGATAGTTGTTGTACACCTGCAGAAGCACCGGAGAGGACAGAGCACTTAGTAATCAGTCACCGACAGAGAAACAACTCGGACCAGGAGATCAGCTGTTTCCCAGTTATACAGTGTCTGTACAATCAAATACGTTACCTGTTGAAGAAACATTGGCAAACTGATGAGCAGGCAAATGTTGAGTGATAAAAGCCAATGGGAGGAGGGTATGCGTCATACATAGTTTCTTTAATTGCTATTTGTTAATGTTTAAAATGCTACCCTCTACTAGAACGGACTATGGTCCGGATTGAAGTTCACTGAATTGGTGCAATCATGACTAGCAGTTTCGAATTAAGTCAGTTAATTGCTATATAACAACATTTCCACTTTTGCCCCGGCACGATTAGCCAAATACCAAGCTTCTGTTGTAGCGGATCAACTTGCGACCGTTAGCATAGGTTAGTAACAGTAGCATAATATATAGCGTTAGCTTCCTAGCAACATACGATATCATTTTTCATTAAAAATACAGTTACTCATTATTTTAGTGATAATCCCAAAAACGTTTACGTTATCTTTAACCTCTTAAAGCTAGCATGCATGGCTGTTGGCACAAAACGCTAAATCACCCAGTTAATATAACAACATGCTAAATAGCAAGCTAACAACGCGGTTAGCTAAGAGAACGTTACTTACGTTGGCTGAAAACCCAAAAGAGGGGACAGAACGCTTTTTCTTTTTAGGCGGAATTTTCAAAGAGTGGTGGGGTTACTAAAAGAGAAAAGGATAACGGCCATGAACGTGGTGGATTAGGTCGAGTTATTATCCTTCAGCGTTATGTCGAAGCAAGCTGGGACCGGTTATTAGTGACGACTGAGCGGAAGGTAACCGTGGAGGTCGACTGTGCACACCGACCGACAGGAATGTTAAGTTACATTACACCAAGATTAACAGTATGATATCCGGTCAAAATATCAAAATAAAGTCAAATTAATATATATATTGTCACTTTTTTTTGCGGAAAAATGGGATTCCCGAAATACCTAGATGATGATAGTATTGTTCAGGGATCGTTCATTCATTCTTAACATGAATTAATAACAAATGATATAAACATAAAACGCTATTCCGGTGTGATTCTACATAAGAGTGGGCAGCTGGACGCATTTTAGATGGGCGGAGTTTAGAGCTGTCAAAATCACAAAAAACATAAGACAGCGACCTTAGATTTGCAAATTTACTAATTTGCAATAATAATAATATTATTGTTATCACTATTATTATCAATAATACAAAATAATGATAATAATAAGGATACAAATAACGATAACAAATAAAATAAAAAACAATAATAATAATAGTAATAGTAATAACAATACATATTATTCAAAATTATATTAATTTACAGATAAGTATAATATGCTGTTATATTCTTTTTTTTCCATACCATTTCCAGAATGACTTGGTTGACAAGCTATATTTATAATAACCTGATCAATGTCAAATTTTCCAAGAATTACCTGTGTTATGTCTTCATTGTATTCCCCATGGCTCAGTAATAAGGACAGAATAATGTCCAATTAAATCGGCAGAAACTTGCTTGTTTTCTGTAGCCAAAATCAAGGTTGCAAAGCAGCAGTCCCGCAAGTAATATGTAGATGGATGCATGTATTTTGCCCCAAGTTCAAGCTCAGAATGGATTTTCCTGTCCCTTTTGCTTTTGTTGTGGTGACTTTGAGAAGTTGTGCCAGCCTCTGCAAGTGCAGGGGCTGGGGCAGCGTTTTTTCCAAAGAGATACATTTGCATGTCTCCCTCCTCAACACTGGAGGAGGAGGAGGAGGAGGAGGAGGAGGAGGAGGAGGCCATGGAAAGCTCAGCTACTGTTAGCTAAACAGAGGGAAAGTGTTTTTTCTGGCGCTGTTTTAACTCCATACCAATACTGACATCATAGTCACAGACCTAGACATAAAGTCCCCAATTCAAATGTACATGTGTTTAATTCCACAGTGTAAAATAAAAATGTCCCTTGGTGGGATTAATAAACTATCTCTCTATCTGTCTGTCTGTCCGTCCGTCCGTCTGTCTGTCCGTCCATCTATCTATCTTATAGGATTCTAAAGGTTAATGCATATTTGCAAAGAATGTTATTTTATTGTGCAGTTTTTAATCAACTAAAATCTGACAAAAATGTGTATCCTTGAAATACACATTAGAACAATCCTTGCTTTCACTTCTAAGTTGGGCATAATGTTGGGTTTTTCCAGGATTCAATGCACTTTTTGATTCCATATATCCAGAAGCCCTTTTCTTTCATTGAGATCATATGTTTTTCATAGCAGCTAACCAGAATGGGTGTGAATTCACAAAACTGTGAAATTCTTCAGTGTATTAGATGAGCTTTGAGCACTCCTTGGGGGAACAAATAAACAATAGCAGCGTTTGTTTCACTAATAAAACTTTTGCTTCGGGTCCATTGTAAAGGCCGCAGAGGCATGCGGACTGCAACACAAAAGCTGTTCCGTGTTTTGTGCCGGTTTTCTGCGACACTAAACGAGCCCATGTATATATAAGTCTAATCACGGATAGCATCTAAAGTGGCTTCCAGTAAAGCGCAATGTTTGATTTCCATTGTTTGGATCATAATGGCCATCGCAACCGTTGGGTATGTGTCAGCCAGACATGTGTACCACCCACTGTGAGGGCAAATACTCCAGTGGCTGCATTGTGCAGCAGGAATTCATATTTGCAAACATTACAAAAAGATTACATCAACACACAGACTTAGAAAGACCCAGCATAGATGAACCCTGACTGACCAAGAGTCTCCAGTCAGAGAGGAATAAACAACATGTTCCAACGGCGAAAACATAAAATAATAAAGCACCTTCAACAAAATTGATTGTCCTCTTAGTTTCTAAGCATAAAAAAACTCATTAAAATAAATATATAAACAGAATCAAGAGAATACATCTATAAATGTACTGTACTTCTGCCTATTTGAAAAATAATTCACTCAGTACAGGGACTTGAGTGACTGGTTAAACCAACATGAACTCATGTTATGCAACAGACTCTGGTGTTGTTAAGTCACTCATCATGTCTTTTTGCCAAAGAATGTTGCTCAGTAAAAGGACCTCCGAACAAAGTTTCCCCCACACTGATCTGAATGTTAAGCAGGAAAAACTGGCTGCAGGAATACAACAAATATACAAAAGCCATTTCATTAAAACGATCTGATCCAAGAATGCCAGTGAAAGTCTATTTGCTGACAACTACATCGGCATTTCTGAAAATTGAATGCAATCTTTGACACACCTAACAAAATGTATTGTAAAATATCTCTATTTTTTGGGGGGGTTCTACAATATGCCACCTGAAAGGAAGCACCTATCTCTGGGCTTTCCCAGGACTTGTCATTTTCAACAATTGTATCAAAGTGGTGGAGAGATACAGCAAGATATACCATGATGGTCGAACAATAACCCAATCTTTAAAAAAAGATGCACATTTCACCCCTTGTTTCCTCTCTGCCAAGATAGATTGCAGTAAAAGTCATTCTTAATGAGTTCATAGCATCACTGTGTTAGTTGAGTTCATACAAGGTGGTTTACTGTGAAGGTATATTGTTTCTGAGAAAATCATACCATCAGAAAGATCACATCAATTAAAGTAAATACAGACACTTTATATTGCATTGTGCTTTTTAAGATGTTCTGCAGGAAGTTCATGTTGGAGAATGTCCATAACGGTGTGTGTGCATTGAGATACGTGGACATGCAGCTGCAGAGATACAGTCTAAATACCACGTCTGTATCCTGCAGTGTATCCACACTCACATGTACATATATATCCATCATGTAGGCTTTGTGTATGTGAGCGTGCTTGAATTTCTAGAAACAGTAGGTCACCGTAGTCCAGGTGAACCGACTACAGGTAGGTTCAAATTGAACAGGAGATGTGCACAGTGAGACAGTGTATACAAAGCAGATAGAGAGGCCTTCATCCCTGGAGCGCACAAGTTGTTTCAGAACTAGAAGAAAAACAGTGAGTGTTTTCTACAGACATGGAGGAAGAAGTGATCTGTGGTCAGTCGTGTGTGAGTAGCTGTGATGGTTTCCAGAGAGCTCTGGGAGTCCATGCAAGGTGACGATGTTGAATGTGTGTAAGTGTAAGTGTGTGTAAGCATGCAAATTGTTATTTTTTTCTCCATTCAATGCTACTTATTGCTAAAACAACACTTTTCTCTCTTATTGAACATAGAGGAGAGCACACACCAGACTCTCAGCAGCAGTCTACACTCTCCAGACTGACTGATTATGGCATGTGTGTATGTCCTGATAACATCCCGGCAGACTGGCCTCTGGCCAGCTATGGGCAAACTCGACCTGCCGTTTGATGTCGAGGGTTGGCTCCAGGCAGACCAACCATTGTGTCCCAAACAATGAACCCCAGACCCACTGAACTATAAACATGTCCCTTTGGGTGGCGTTTTCCTTCAGATTCTGTGCAGGAGACACCCAAAGTCAGGAAACCTGAGCCGGCGTTTCCAAATTTAGCAACTCGAAAGCCTCTAATGCTTGCTGACTTTGCATCCTTCTCTTATAATGTAATAATACACTTGGAATGTGGACTGACACTCAAATCTGGGGTTTGAGTTCTTATCACGTTTTCTAATTTAGGAAATTTGGTTAAATTCCATGTCAAGAGTGAAAATGTTGGGTCACCGAAATTGGTTTCTGTAAAATTGACTGTCATGGAAATGTCTTCCCCACTCTAATAAATAAAGTCTTTATTCGTGGAGGTTACTGATCTACGTTATTGCATGACATTCATACAATCTTGACTTGACTTGTAGAGTGTGGCTTAGTCACTGAGACCCTCCTTTATCTAAATGGCATGGCCTCTATCGTATATGTTTGCACGCATCTGCCCTACCGAAGTGTCCTTTAACCTCCGCAATAAACTCACTCACAACAATCAGCATCACACAGACATTATTTCAGTTACTTGCCCTGCAGTACCCACTGTCCACCGGCCGTGGTCGCTGCGGAGTCTCCCCAGTGAGCAGAGCGTGTGAGAGGCCTTCCGGTTCCTCTGGCAGATCAGCTGACTCTGATGCTGCTGTCAGGAGACCTCACCAACTGTATTGAATGGCAACTATGAAAATGATCAAGCCATAAACAGCGATATTTATTTCCACTGCTAACGGACACATTTGGTATTCACAGGTGAGTGAAATTGTCAAACACTAGCATAATCCCCTCTGCTGCTGTTGTTGTTGTTGTTGTGACAAAGCTAAGTGGCTAACTGGTAGCTAATCCCTGCTGGATGTTGCTTGACCTTAACCATCTTTTTTTTGTTAGCTTCGGTTTGGATATAGTATGATTATCGTTTAATTGTTATTTCTGGCTCTGTAACGTTAGTAGCAGTAAGTTAATGATAATACGTTAGTGTTTGCGAAACCGCCTGTAATAGACTTAAACACTGAATGAGCTCCTGTTGCTAGGTTAGCATGATTTCATTAGCTTGCTAGCTTTGTGGTAAACAGCACAGCAGCTTTTTGGAGCTAAGATGTAGCTAAAGAGGGGAGACATGTAAACACAGTGCTTAACCTGCACTGTAACCAAATCAGTGCTGTTGACAAAGAGACAAACTCATTGTTTCTTAATGTTTTATTAACTGCTGAGCTGTATCATAACACAGCACACATCAGTCTGAATTCAGTCTTCCTCTCTAGTTTTCTCTAGCTTCACCAGTGCTGTCGAAACCATGTCAGAGTTTTGGTTGATCTCTGCACCGGGAGAGAAAACCTGCCAGCAAACATGGGACACCATGATGGCAGCCACCACACGTACCAACAACCTCTCCACCAACCACAAGTTCAACATCCCAGACCTCAAGGTTAGCATGGATATTTGTGGGCTTCTCTGCTTTTCACAACATCACACTTTTATCCCATGCTGAAGTACAGAGGCATGACTTTGTGGTAATCAATCTATTGACTGTTGTAGTAGAATGTGCACATACGTTTCTTTTTTCATCCTTTTAAAAGAAGAAAGTAATGGTGGTTTTACATGTAAAAATAGGCTAAACTCACTCACCTGATATATCCACTGTCAAGAGTAAGCTGATTGTGTGTATGGGAAGCAGTCTTCACACGGATCCGTCGCCTGCATGTTGAAGCGGTCGGTTTTGGTGAAGTTTTTGTCCACAGAGCAGCCCGACTCGTCTGGTTCGGTTCATCTCTTTGCCGAAGGTGAAGTAAACCCGCTGACCTTGCAGCCTCGCGGGGCTGCGATGTTCTCCTGGAACTGTTAGCGATGCATGAGTGGCCCCGGACAAAGAGGCGCCATCATAAGCACACAGGGCCCCCCTCTGGATGTCACTGTAGGCGGACTGGACCTCAGATGTCACTGTTAAAACACAACCCCGCTGACCCCCGCTTCAAAACGACGCAAATCTCAGTGATGACGACTCAAATGTGCTCAAAAGCATAATGTGCTGATGTTTGACTTTTTGTGTTGAACAACAGGTGGGGACACTAGATGTCTTGGTTGGGCTGTCGGATGAACTGGCCAAATTAGACTCCTTTGTTGAAAGGTATGCCACCCTCTGTATTCTGACTTGGAATGAACATTGCTATTAACTGAGGGCTGATTACTGTTTTAGTGCTAAATGATAATGATAAAAAATATCTCCTAACCTGCACAGCACCCCTGACTCTCTGATGTAGCTGCTTTACCTTTCCTTAATCCCTTCCCTTACCTTGTAACAGTGAGGAATTTCACAGGGGCCAGAGGCTAGCGGGGCTCACAGTCTAAACTCGGCAATTTACAGTTAGGTGACACACCAGCAGCTCTTTTTTTAAGTCGTATTTATACCCAATGACTTATGTGCCCCGAGTGCGTTTGAGTGTAATTTATAGCCTTTTGGAAATGCTGACATCCCAAAACTCACACAGAGCCATTACTGCCTGAGCTCTGCTTTGCTTCCTCTGTAGATATTCTAAGACTGTGAGAAACACACGGTTTCACTTTGTCTGACTGCAGCCTTTAATCTAGTTCCTTTTTGGAAGTTTCCGTCCACCGTATCTGGGGAGAAAAAAGAATACCTAAAATTGCACCCATAAATGCATTTTATTGGAGTTTTGATTGGATTATTTGGATATGGGTTATTTTGTTGTCCTTTGTCATTATAAGAACAATACAAATCTTTTTATAGATAGACAAGATTAAACCTAAGTGGCAGATGTACTTTCTTATGAATTTTTAGGCTTGAGGTGTGACTTGGCTGTCAGTGTCTAGCTGGCTTCACTGCTGTAGACACAGCTCTGCTTTTGATGTGCTGCTGAACGCTTAAAAATCCTGAACCTCTGCAAGTCTGCCATATTATAAATTGCCTTGTCAGGAAATTACCTTAACAGTAATATGTGAAAGCTTTTGATGTGTGTGTGTGTGTGTGTATGTGTTATATTTGGGAGATGAGGTCGTGTGAGCATGTGCAGGGCGAACACTCGGTCTGCGCCGGCTCTGTGCTCTCAGTTTGCGTTGGCATGGCGTTGTTTTGATGTCTCCCGGTTATTCACAGTGTGGTGAAGAAGGTTGCTCAGTACATGGCTGACGTGCTGGAGGACAGTCGAGACAAAGTGCAGGAGAACCTGCTGGCCAACGGAGGTACACTGATGTTTGCAAGTAACACTTGTCAAGATTATTGTAGCACCAAAACAAGCCGTGGGAATGTGAAGCAAAGTTAACTAGACTATAACGCTAATAACACTGAAGTCACACTGATGTTGTTCTGAATATTCTTAACTGTCCTTGAAAATTTGAACTGACAACTATCAGATCTGAAATCACACTGTAATGAAATTGTAGCTTTACCTTATCTTCTGTCTCAATATAATCTGATAATAAGCTGATTATAGCCTGACGGTCTCTTGTTGTCTTTTTTTTCCAGTTGATCTTGTCACCTATATCACCAGATTCCAATGGGACATGGCAAAATATCCCATCAAACAGTCACTTAAAAACATCTCTGAAATCATCGCAAAGGTAGGTCTCTGCACTCTGTGTGTGCGTTTGTCAATATTTGTACAGATATTGCTGTGAATTGTCTCTGTGTATGTTTGTAGTCTAGATGGCAGTGGTAGAGCTCTAGTGTAGGATTCTATTTCCCACTGGGCCCATCCAGCGCCTATAGGGGCTCTGAGCAGAGAGTCTTAAAGGGCATGTCACTCTGCATTTTACTTGTCGGTCGTAAATAATTTCATCCACGTTTCCCAGCAAGTAAGCCAGATTGACAATGACCTGAAGGCCAGAGCATCCACCTACAACAACCTGAAGGGAAACCTGCAGAACCTAGAGAGGAAGAACGCGTGAGTGACCCACATGTACCAATGTGCACGTCATCAAAAAGCAAATTATATTAACTTCACGGATCATCTACCGTGTTCACGTGACGGTGTCGGCATGGTCAGAAAAGTTACTGCGACTCCCAACAGCTTTTGTCGATGCCGTCTCTGTGTTGCGTCCATGTTATTGTAACACTGTTGTCCGCCACTAGGGGGAGCCTGCTGACCAGGAGCCTGGCCGACATCGTCAAGAAGGAAGACTTCGTTCTCGACTCGGAGTACCTCATCACTATGCTGGTAGTTGTACCAAAGTGAGTATTGTTTCTCGACAAGGCCTCAGGAGAAAGAGAGATGAGCTGCGCTCTTAGTGTCTCCTCGTCCTCTGTTCTTTCAGGCTGGGGTACGCAGACTGGCAGAAAACATACGAGACACTGGCTGAGATGGTGGTGCCCCGATCCTCAAAGTGAGTGATGTCATCAGTGATTTTGATTTCATCTGTATTTATATGGCCATTAATTTACAGTTTGTTGTGAGCATCATAACAGCCGTATAACAAGTTCCTGTCTTTTGCTCCAGTCTGCTGTTTGAAGACAATGACAGCGGACTGTTCAGCGTCACTCTGTTCCTGAAAGCCATCGACGACTTCAAACACAAAGCCAGAGAGAACAAGTAAGAGTCGTCGCACTGAGAAAACACGCGCCGTCATTGGCAAGAGGTGAAACGTGTTCAAAGGAAGCCAGACTGTGCGGCAAATATAGATAGCTCTGACTAAATATATCAAGTGGATGGTGAATCACAGGGTTTATATTCGGAACTTTATACACACACAGATATATTCACGATGAGATGAAGCTGATTTCTTCCCCCGACATCTTGTTTCTAGGTTCACAGTGAGAGAGTTCCAGTACAACGAGGAGGAGATGAAGGCAGACAAAGAGGAGATGACGCGGCTCTGCACAGATAAGAAGAAGCAGTTTGTAAGTGATGGAACAGGAAATCATTTTCATCGTTGTTCTTAAGTTGTTTTCTTTTGCAAATAGTCTTGGTGTAAGTAGTTATTGTGTAGCTTTCTCTTGGAGATTTGTTTGCAATTTCTTTTTTAATTTTGAGTACATTATGAAGATAAACTTACAGAGATGTCAATCCTGGCTGAGGTCGGTGTTAGTCTCTTTATTAAGTTACCCTTATTTGTCAAAATGACCATTTTCTCCTATGACAATGTATGTCAATGGGGAAGGTTTTCCAAGTGGTAAATCACAACTGCTGAGAATTCCTAGTTTAATGATGAAAATGATTAAACCCAAAGATGACAAACAGCAAGCAATGCTTTCATTAGGATAATGTCAATTTAGTAGTTTTACAAATGTTTTGTTTTTTATCTGACTGGTTGATTTTTTGTATTAGAAATAATTGAGTGATTACATTTTATTTTTTAGAAAACAGCCAATTAAAGAGCCTGAATCAGTTTGAAATCTTCTTTCCTCTCCTGTTTGGGCGAGATTGTAAGAGTGCCACATCCCCAAAAAAAGCTATAACCCTAATCCGTATCTGCTCTCTGCAGGGCCCGCTTGTCCGATGGCTGAAAGTGAACTTCAGTGAAGCCTTCATCGCATGGATTCACATCAAAGCACTGAGGGTGTTTGTGGAATCTGTTTTAAGGTACTGTCATCAGAAATACAGTCTCAATATCGCCCATACATATAACTGATTATAAACTGGCAGCAGTTCAAAAACAAAATAAAGAAAGAAAGTGATTTATGCATTACTTGTATATGTAACGTTTTCCTCCAGATATGGGCTGCCGGTGAACTTTCAGGCCATGCTCCTGCAGCCAACCAAGAAGACCATGAAGAAGCTGAGGGAGGTGCTGAATGATCTGTACAAACATCTGGACAGCAGTGCAGCTGCTATCATCGACGTGAGTACTTTGATATGATTGTGTAACAGCTCTCACTACAAGGTAGAAGCAACAAGAAAAACTCTGCACATCTCGGAGGAACACAGTCATGTGCTACAATAATAACCTTATAATATGATTATCTTATCAGAAGTTAGGATATACAATATTATGTCGGTATGTATACCTATAATACTTCCATGACTTAAAAGAATCCCAAAGTATCTTTTTCAGAGACTATTCTTTGTAGCTATTATAGACATAGACATAAATGTTATATTGTAATGTAGTGCATTGCAAAATAACTAGTTTCAACAACAGAACATGTGTCTTAAAGCCACATTACACACTAATTCAAAGCAGCTTTTGAGTGTGTTCACACTTGAGAAGTGACAAAGTAAAGTATACTGAAACCACACTTAATGAAAGCTTGATATTTTCAGTCTCACTTTTCATTTACTGAATACTTTCCTGTTAGTGAAATGGTAAAAGTAAGTCGATGTTTTTTGGGGAGGGAGGGATATGTAACTCCAAAAATATAGTATGACGATTAGCATGTCGTAGATTCTGTATACAATCGTTATTAATGTGGGACACAATCTCTTTCTCTCCTCCATCACTGTGTGAGATAGTAACAGGTGCTCCTTCTCATGGCCAGAGCTGGTTACTGCAATAAAAGTAGTACGGTGGTCTTAACCTCTACATACAATCTATGCTGTGAACTTGCAGTCGTGTACCAA
Source organism: Anarrhichthys ocellatus (assembly GCF_004355925.1). NCBI lineage: Eukaryota > Metazoa > Chordata > Actinopteri > Perciformes > Anarhichadidae > Anarrhichthys > Anarrhichthys ocellatus. The sequence goes on along the minus strand of NW_022280218.1, from coordinate 175,163 downwards.
ATAATGTTTTATATTGAGGCATAAGGCTGTATTGATTGATGTTCCAGTCTTTAAACAATGTTGTATAAATAGGTTTTTGTTGTTATTTACGCTTTATGAATATATATATATATATACT